>NW_027602176.1:0-46013 GCF_053455715.1 Rhinoraja longicauda | reverse complement strand
CCTACGAGGACGGGCCCTACGGGGAAAGAGGGGTACTGGGAAAAGGGAGGTCCCCCTCCCTCCCTCCCCCTACCCACCTCCCTCCCCTCTCCCTCCCCCCCTTCCCTCCTCCCTTCCCCCCTCCCCTCCCCCCTCCCATCCCCCCCTCTCCCCCTCCCTCCCCCTACCCCCCTCCCTCCCCTCTCCCTCCCCCTCCCCTCCCCCCCTCCCCTCCTCCCTCCCCCTTCCCTCCCCCAACCCTCCCCCTTTCCTCCCCTCCCGGTTACAATGGAAACCCTACGAGGACGGGCCCAACGGGCCCACTCGGTCTAGTATAATACTAAAACTCTGCGGTCCAACATTCCGTATGTATATACGGAAGATTCCGTATGTATATACGGAAGATTCCGAAGATTTCTGTCCATAACTTACAAACCCTGCTCCTCCCAGACGGTACACCAAAGCGCTACGATTTTTGTACCGCCGTATTCACCATTGACATGGGCAACTATTGTAAGTACTTTCGTTCAAATTGAAGCTACCTTTTTAAAGCTAGAGAGATATTAAAGTTTAAATTTCATTTCTAACACTTTTCTTGAAGGGTCCAAACCCTACTCCTCCCAGACGGTACACCAAAGCGCTACGATTTTTGTACCGCCGTATTCACCATTAACATGGGCAACTATTGTAAGTACTTTCGTTCAAATTGAAGCTACCTTTTTAAAGCTAGAGAGATATTAAAGTATAAATTTTCATTTCTAACCCTTTTCTTGAAGGGGCTTCAGTGCGTGATGTCACAATGGCACCCGTGCACCAATGAGAGATCAGCTCGGTTTTAAATTTACATCTTCAGCTTGTGACGTCACAATGCTTGTGTGAGATTGTTGCAACATTGTTGCGAAAAGCAACTGCCAGTTTTTTAAAGTTGTGCAAGTCACTTAACATACACAGATCAGCATGGGGCCCCTATTCCCTCCCTCCCCCCCTTCCCCCCTCACCCCTTCCTCCCCACTCCTTCCCACCTCCATCCCCACTCCCTCCCCCCCTCCTCCCCAACTCCCTCCCCACCTCCCTCACCCCTCCTCCCCTAACTCCCCCCCCCTCCCTCCTTCCCTCCATCCTCCCCCCCTCCCTCCACCCTTCCATCCCTCTCCCCCTCCCCCCTCCTTCCACCCTCCCTCCCCCCTTCTGGTTACAAAGGAAACCCTACGGGACGGGCCCAACGGGGAAAGAGGGGTACTGGGAAAAGGGGAGGTCCCCCTCCCTCCCCTTCCCCCCTCCCCTCCCCCTCCCCCTCCCCCCTAACCCTCTCCCTCCCCCTCCCCTCCCCCCCTCCCTCCCTCCCCTCCTCCCGGTTACAATGGAAACCCGACGAGGACGGGCCCAACGGGGAAAGAGGGGTACTGGGAAAAGGGGAGGTCCCCCTCCCTCCCCCCTTCCCCCATCCCATCCCCCCTCCCTCCCCTCTCCCTCCCCCCCGTTCCCCCTCCCCTTCCCCCCTCCCTCCACACCTCTCTCCTCCCTCCCTCCCCTTCCCTCCCTCCATCCTCCCAATGCTTGTTTGAGATGGGTGCTACATTGTTCGAAAAGCACCACTAACAGATCGCAGTGAGAAGCACTATGTGACCGTGAATGTTTCAAAACAAGCACTTAAAAAGCACTTATCTTTTTTTAAAGTATTTTTTTTTATTGCAAGTCACTTAACATACACAGATCAGCATTGGGCCCCTATGCTCGTGGGCCACCGGGGCAAGTGTTTCGAAAAAAGCACTGAGAGTGTGTCTGGGGGAGAGAGAGAATGGGGGGGGGGGGGGGTCTGAGAATGGGGACTGGGGAGGGGGACAACAGGGGTCGTTGCGGAGGGGCTTGGTGGTGGGGGAAAGAGGGGTACTGGGAAAAGGGGAGGTCCCACTTCCCCCCTCAACCCCTTCCTCCCCCCTCCTTCCCACCTCCATCCCCACTCCCTCCCCCCTCCCTCCCCCCTCAATCCCAACCTCCTTCACCACTCAGCCCCTAACTCCCCCCCTCCCTCCTTCCCTCCATCCCACCCTCCCCCACTCCCTCCCCCTCCCTCCACCATTCCATCCCTCTCCCCCTCCCCCCTCCTTCCACCCTCCCTCCCCTCCTCCGGTTACAATGGAAACCCTACGAGGACGGGCCCAATGGGGAAAGAGGGGTACTGGGAAAATGGGAGGTTCCCCTCCCTCCCCCCTCACTCCCCCCTCCCTCCCTTCTCCCTCCCCCCCTCCCTCCCCCTCCCCTTCCCCCCTCCCTCCCCTTCCCCCCTCCCCCCTCCCTCCCCCTCCCCCCTACCCCCTTCCCTCCCCTCTCCCTCCCCCCCTTCCCCCCTCCCCTCCCCCCTCCCTCCCCCTCCCCTCCCCCCTCCACACCTCCCTACTCCCTCCCTCGAAAAGCAACTGACAGAAGCACTAAGTAGCCGCGAATGTTTCAAAACCAGCACTTAACCGCGAATGTTTTTTAAAAAAGCACTTAACCGCGAATGTTTCAAAACAAGCAATTAAAAAGCACTTTTTTTTTTTAAAGTATTTTTTTTTATTCCAAGAGATGGGGGGGGTCTGAGAATGGGGACTGGGGAGGGGGACAACAGGGGTCGTTGCGGTGGGGGCTGGTGGTGGGAGAAAGAGGGGTACTGGGAAAAGGGGAGGTCCCACTTCCCCCTCAACCTCTTCCTTCCCCCTCCTTCCCACCTCCATCCCCACTCTCTCCCCCCTCAATCCCAACCTCCATCACCACTCAGCCCCTAACTCACCCCTCCCTCCTTCCCTCCATCCGACCCTCCCCCACTCCCTCCCCCCCTCCCTCCACCCTTCCACCCCTCTCCCCCTCCTTCCACCCTCCCTCCCCCCCTCCCGGTTACAATGGAAACCCTACGGGGACGGGCCCAACGGGGAAAGAGGGGTACTGGGAAAAGGGGAGTTCCCCTCCCTCCCCTCCTCCCTCCCCTCCCCCCTACCCCTCTTCCCCCCTCCCCCTCCCCTCCCCCCCTCCCTCCCCCTCCCCTCCTCCCTCCACACCTCCCTCCACACCTCCCTCCTCCCTCCCTCCCCCCCTCCCGGTTACAATGGAAACCCTACGAGGACGGGCCCAACGGGGAAAGAGGAGTACTGGGAAAAGGGGAGGTCCCCCTCCCTCCCCCCCTTCCCCCTCCCCTCCCCCATCCCCTCTCCCTCCCCCTCCCTCCCCCTCCCCCCTAACCCCCTCCCTCCCCTCCCCCCTCCCTCCCCTCCCCTCCTCCCTCCACACCTCCCTCCTCCCTCCCTCCCCCTTCCCGCCCTCCCTCCTCCCGGTTACAATGGAAACCCTACGACGACGGGCCCAACGGGGAAAGAGGGGTACTGGGAAAAGGGGAGGTCCCCCTCCCTCCCTCCCCCCTACCCACCTCCCTCCCCTCTCCCTCCCCCCCTTCCCTCCTCCCTTCCCCCCTCCCCTCCCCCCTCCCATCCCCCCCTCTCCCCCCTCCCTCCCCCCCTACCCCCCTCCCTCCCCTCTCCCTCCCCCCCTCCCCTCCCCCCCTCCCTCCCCTCCTCCCTCCCCCTTCCCTCCCCCAACCCTCCCCCTTTCCTCCCCTCCCGGTTACAATGGAAACCCTACGAGGACGGGCCCAACGGGCCCACTCGGTCTAGTCTATCTATCTATATACTACTAAAACTCTGCGGTCCAACATTCCGTATGTATATACGGAAGATTCCGTATGTATATACGGAAGATTCCGAAGATTTCTGTCCATAACTTACAAACCCTGCTCCTCCCAGACGGTACACCAAAGCGCTACGATTTTTGTACCGCCGTATTCAACATTAACGTGGGCAACTATTGTAAGTACTTTCGTTCAAATTGAAGCTACCTTTTTAAAGCTAGAGAGATATTAAAGTTTAAATTTTCATTTCTAACACTTTTCTTGAAGGGGCCAAACCCTACTCCTCCCAGACGGTACACCAAAGCGCTACGATTTTTGTACCGCCGTATTCACCATTAACATGGGCAACTATTGTAAGTACTTTCGTTCAAATTGAAGCTACCTTTTTAAAGCTAGAGAGATATTAAAGTATAAATTTTCATTTCTAACCCTTTTCTTGAAGGGCTTCAGTGCGTGATGTCACAATGGCACCCGTGCACCAATGAGAGATCAGCTCGGTTTTAAATTTACATCTTCAGCTTGTGACGTCACAATGCTTGTGTGAGATTGTTGCAACATTGTTGCGAAAAGCAACTGCCAGTTTTTTAAAGTTGTGCGAGTCACTTAACATACACAGATCAGCATGGGGCCCCTATTCCCTCCCTCCCCCCCTTCCACCCTCAACCCCTTCCTCCCCACTCCTTCCCACCTCCATCCCCACTCCCTCCCCCCCTCCTCCCCAACTCCCTCCCCACCTCCCTCACCCCTCCTCCCCTAACTCCCCCCCCTCCCTCCTTCCCTCCATCCTCCCCCCCTCCCTCCACCCTTCCATCCCTCTCCCCTCCCCCCTCCTTCCACCCTCCCTCCCCCCCTTCTGGTTACAAAGGAAACCCTACGGGGACGGGCCCAACGGGGAAAGAGGGGTACTGGGAAAAGGGGAGGTCCCCCTCCCTCCCCTTCCCCCCTCCCCTCCCCCCTCCCCCTCCCCCCTAACCCTCTCCCTCCCCCTCCCCTCCCCCCCTCCCCTCCTCCCTCCACACCTCCTCCTCCCTCCCTCCCCTCCTCCCGGTTACAATGGAAACCCTACGAGGACGGGCCCAACGGGGAAAGAGGTGTACTGGGAAAAGGGGAGGTCCCCCTCCCTCCCCCCTTCCCCCATCCCATCCCCCCTCCCTCCCCTCTCCCTCCCCCCCGTTCCCCCTCCCCTTCGCCCCTCCCTCCACACCTCTCTCCTCCCTCCCTCCCCTTCCCTCCCTCCCATCCTCCCAATGCTTGTTTGAGATGGGTGCTACATTGTTTCGAAAAGCACCACTAACAGATCGCAGTGAGAAGCACTATGTGACCGTGAATGTTTCAAAACAAGCACTTAAAAAGCACTTATCTTTTTTTAAAGTATTTTTTTTTATTGCAAGTCACTTAACATACACAGATCAGCATTGGGCCCCTATGCTCGTGGGCCACCGGGGCAAGTGTTTCGAAAAAAGCACTGAGAGTGTGTCTGGGGGAGAGAGAGAATGGGGGGGGGGGGGGGGTCTGAGAATGGGGACTGGGGAGGGGGACAACAGGGGTCGTTGCGGAGGGGGCTTGGTGGTGGGGGAAAGAGGGGTACTGGGAAAAGGGGAGGTCCCACTTCCCCCCTCAACCCCTTCCTCCCCCCTCCTTCCCACCTCCATCCCCACTCCCTCCCCCCTCCCTCCCCCCTCAATCCCAACCTCCTTCACCACTCAGCCCCTAACTCCCCCCCTCCCTCCTTCCCTCCATCCCACCCTCCCCCACTACCTCCCCCCTCCCTCCACCATTCCATCCCTCTCCCCCTCCCCCCTCCTTCCACCCTCCCTCCCCTCCTCCCGGTTACAATGGAAACCCTACGAGGACGGGCCCAATGGGGAAAGAGGGGTACTGGGAAAATGGGAGGTTCCCCTCCCTCCCCCCTCACTCCCCCCTCCCTCCCTTCTCCCTCCCCCCCTCCCTCCCCCTCCCCTTCCCCCCTCCCTCCCCCTCCCCCCTCCCTCCCCCTCCCCCCTACCCCCTTCCCTCCCCTCTCCCTCCCCCTCCCTCCCCCTCCCCTCCCCCTCCACACCTCCCTACTCCCTCCCTCGAAAAGCAACTGACAGAAGCACTAAGTAGCCGCGAATGTTTCAAAACCAGCACTTAACCGCGAATGTTTTTTAAAAAAGCACTTAACCGCGAATGTTTCAAAACAAGCAATTAAAAAGCACTTTTTTTTAAAAGTATTTTTTTTTATTCCAAGAGAATGGGGGGGGGTCTGAGAATGGGGACTGGGGAGGGGGACAACAGGGGTCGTTGCGGTGGGGCTTGGTGGTGGGAGAAAGAGGGGTACTGGGAAAAGGGGAGGTCCCACTTCCCCCTCAACCTCTTCCTCCCCCCTCCTTCCCACCTCCATCCCCACTCTCTCCCCCTCAATCCCAACCTCCATCACCACTCAGCCCCTAACTCACCCCTCCCTCCTTCCCTCCATCCGACCCTCCCCCACTCCCTCCCCCCCCTCCCTCCACCCTTCCACCCCTCTCCCCCTCCTTCCACCCTTCCTCCCCCCCTCCCGGTTACAATGGAAACCCTACGGGACGGGCCCAACGGGGAAAGAGGGGTACTGGGAAAAGGGGAGTTCCCCTCCCTCCCCTCCTCCCTCCCCTCCCCCCTACCACTCTTCCCCCCTCCCCCTCCCCTCCCCCCCTCCCTCCCCCTCCCCTCCTCCCTCCACACCTCCCTCCTCCCTCCCTCCCCCCCTCCCGGTTACAATGGAAACCCTACGAGGACGGGCCCAACGGGGAAAGAGGAGTACTGGGAAAAGGGGAGGTCCCCCTCCCACCCCCTTCCCCATCCCCTATCCCTCCCCCTCCCTCCCCCTCCCCCCTACCCCCCTCCCTCCCCTCCCCCCTCCCTCCCCTCCCCTCCTCCCTCCACACCTCCCTCCTCCCTCCCTCCCCCTTCCCGCCCTCCCCTCCTCCCGGTTACAATGGAAACCCTACGAGGACGGGCCCAACGGGGAAAGAGGGGTACTCGGAAAAGGGGAGGTCCCCCTCCCTCCCTCCCCCCTACCCACCTCCCTCCCCTCTCCCTCCCCCCTTCCCTCCTCCCTTCCCCCTCCCCTCCCCCCTCCCATCCCCCCCTCTCCCCCCTCCCTCCCCCCTACCCCCCTCCCTCCCCTCTCCTCCCCCCCTCCCCTCCTCCCCTCCCTCCCCTCCTCCCTCCCCCTTCCCTCCCCCAACCCTCCCCCTTTCCTCCCCTCCCGGTTACAATGGAAACCCTACGTGGACGGGCCCAACGGGCCCACTCGGTCTAGTCTATATACTACTAAAACTCTGCGGTCCAACATTCCAGGATGTATATGTGTATGTACGGAAGATTCCGAAGAGTTTCTGTCCATAACTTACAAACCCTACTCCTCCCAGACGGTACACCAAAGCGCTACGATTTTTGTACCGCCATATTCACCATTAACATGGGCAACTATTGTAAGTACTTTCGTTCAAATTGAAGCTACCTTTTTAAAGCTAGAGAGATATTAAAGTTAAAATTTCTCATTTCTAACCCTTTTCTTGAAGGGGCTTCAGCGCGTGATGTCACAATGGCACCCGTGCACCAATGAGAGATCAGCTCGGTTTTAAATTTACATAATTTTTTTTCTGACCTTTTTTTTCAAGGTCTTCAGCTTGTGACGTCACAATGCTTGTGTGAGATGGTTTGCAACATTGTTGCGAAAAGCAACTGCCAGTTTTTTAAAGTTGTGCAAGTCACTTAACATACACAGATCAGCATGGGGCCCCTAATCCCCCCCTCCTCCCCTCAACCCCTTCCTCCCCACTCCTTCCCACCTCCATCCCCACTCCCTCCCCCCCTCCTCCCCAACTCCCTCCCCACCTCCCTCACCCCTCCTCCCCTAACTCCCCCCCCTCCCTCCTTCCCTCCATCCCTCCCCCCCTCCCTCCACCCTTCCATCCCTCTCCCCCTCCCCCCTCCTTCCACCCTCCCTCCCCCCCTTCTGGTTACAAAGGAAACCCTACGGGGACGGGCCCAACGGGGAAAGAGGGGTACTGGGAAAAGGGGAGGTCCCCCTCCCTCCCCTTCCCCCCTCCCCTCCCCCCTCTCCCTCCCTTCCCCCTCCCCTCCCCCCCTCCTCCCCCTCCCTCCCCAACTCCCTCCCCCTCCCTCAACCCTCCCCACCTAACTCCCCCCTCCCTCCTTCCCTCCATCCCTCCCTCCCCCAATCCCTCCCCCCTCCCTCCACCCTTCCATCCCTCTCCCCCTCCCCCCTCCTTCCACCCTCCCTCCCCCCTCCCGGTTACAATGGAAACCCTACGGGGACGGGCCCAACGGGGAAAGAGGGGTACTGGGAAAAGGGGAGGTCCCCCTCCCTCCCCCATCTCATCACCCCTCCCTCCCCTCTCCCTCCCCCCTCCCCCCCTTCCCCCCTCCCCTTCCCCCCTCCCTCCCCTCCTCCCTCCACACCTCCCTCCTCCCTCCCTCCCCTTCCCTCCCTCCCATCCTCCCAATGCTTGTGTGAGATGGGTGCTACATTGTTTCGAAAAGCACCACTAACAGATCGCAGTGAGAAGCACTATGTGACCGCGAATGTTTCAAAACGGGCACTTAAAAAGCACTTATCTTTTTTTTACGTCTTTTTTTTTATTGCAAGTCACTTAACATACACAGATCAGCATTGGGCCCCTATGCTCGTGGGCCACCGGGGCAAGTGTTTCGAAAAAAGCACTGAGAGTGTGTCTGGGGGAGAGAGAGAATGGGGGGGGTCTGAGAATGGGGACTGGGGATGGGGACAACAGGGGTCGTTGCGGAGGGGGCTTGGTGGTGGAGGAAAGAGGGGTACTGGGAAAAGGGGAGGTCCCCTTCACCCCTCAACCCCTTCCTCCCCCTCCTTCCATCTCCATCCCACTCCCTCCCCCCTCCTCCCCCTCCCTCCCCATCCCTCTCCACCTCCCTCAACCCTCCCCCCTAACTCCCCCCCCTCCCTCCTTCCCTCCATCCCTCCCTCCCCCACTCCCACCCCCCTCCCTCCACCCTTCCATCCCTCTCCCCCTCCCCCTCCCCCCTCCTTCCACCCTTCCTCCCCCCCTCCCGGTTACAATGGAAACCCTACGGGGACGGGCCCAACGGGGAAAGAGGGGTACTGGGAAAAGGGGAGGTCCCCCTCCCTCCCCCTTCCCCCCTCCACTCCACCCTCCCCTCCCCCCCTCCCTCCCCCTCCCCTGCTCCCTCCACACCTCCCTCCTCCCTCCCTCCCTCTTCCCTCCCTCCCATCCTCCCAGTTACAATGGAAACCCTACGAGGACGGGCCCAACGGGCCCACTCGGTCTAGTATAATACTAAAACTCTGCGGTCCGATTCCGTATGTATATACGGAAGATTCCGAAGATTTCTGTCCATAACTTACAAACCCTGCTCCTCCCAGACGGTACACCAAAGCGCTACGATTTTTGTACCGCCGTATTCACCATTGACGTGGGCAACTATTGTAAGTACTTTCGTTCAAATTGAAGCTACCTTTTTAAAGCTAGAGAGATATTAAAGTTTAAATTTTCATTTCTAACACTTTTCTTGAAGGGTCCAAACCCTACTCCTCCCAGACGGTACACCAAAGCGCTACGATTTTTGTACCGCCGTATTCACCATTAACATGGGCAACTATTGTAAGTACTTTCGTTCAAATTGAAGCTACCTTTTTAAAGCTAGAGAGATATTAAAGTATAAATTTTCATTTCTAACCCTTTTCTTGAAGGGGCTTCAGTGCGTGATGTCACAATGGCACCCGTGCACCAATGAGAGATCAGCTCGGTTTTAAATTTACATCTTCAGCTTGTGACGTCACAATGCTTGTGTGAGATTGTTGCAACATTGTTGCGAAAAGCAACTGCCAGTTTTTAAAGTTGTGCAAGTCACTTAACATACACAGATCAGCATGGGGCCCCTATTCCCTCCCTCCCCCCCTTCCCCCCTCAACCCCTTCCTCCCCACTCCTTCCCACCTCCATCCCCACTCCCTCCCCCCCTCCTCCCCAACTCCCTCCCCACCTCCCTCACCCCTCCTCCCCTAACTCCCCCCCCTCCCTCCTTCCCTCCATCCTCCCCCCCTCCCTCCACCCTTCCATCCCTCTCCCCCTCCCCCCTCCTTCCACCCTCCCTCCCCCCCTTCTGGTTACAAAGGAAACCCTACGGGGACGGGCCCAACGGGGAAAGAGGGGTACTGGGAAAAGGGGAGGTCCCCCTCCCTCCCCTTCCCCCCTCCCCTCCCCCCTCCCCCTCCCCCCTAACCCTCTCCCTCCCCCTCCCCTCCCCCCCTCCCCTCCTCCCTCCACACCTCCTCCTCCCTCCCTCCCCTCCTCCCGGTTACAATGGAAACCCTACGAGGACGGGCCCAACGGGAAAGAGGGGTACTGGGAAAAGGGGAGGTCCCCCTCCCTCCCCCCTTCCCTCCCCCCTTCCCCCATCCCATCCCCCCTCCTCCCCTCTCCCTCCCCCCCGTTCCCCCTCCCCTTCCCCCCTCCCTCCACACCTCTCTCCTCCCTCCCTCCCCTTCCCTCCCTCCCATCCTCCCAATGCTTGTTTGAGATGGGTGCTACATTGTTTCGAAAAGCACCACTAACAGATCGCAGTGAGAAGCACTATGTGACCGTGAATGTTTCAAAACAAGCACTTAAAAAGCACTTATCTTTTTTTAAAGTATTTTTTTTTATTGCAAGTCACTTAACATACACAGATCAGCATTGGGCCCCTATGCTCGTGGGCCACCGGGGCAAGTGTTTCGAAAAAAGCACTGAGAGTGTGTCTGGGGGAGAGAGAGAATGGGGGGGGGGGGGTCTGAGAATGGGGACTGGGGAGGGGGACAACAGGGGTCGTTTCGGAGGGGGCTTGGTGGTGGGGGAAAGAGGGGTACTGGGAAAAGGGGAGGTCCCACTTCCCCCCTCAACCCCTTCCTCCCCCCTCCTTCCCACCTCCATCCCCACTCCCTCCCCCCTCCCTCCCCCCTCAATCCCAACCTCCTTCACCACTCAGCCCCTAACTCCCCCCCTCCCTCCTTCCCTCCATCCCACCCTCCCCCACTCCCTCCCCCTCCCTCCACCATTCCATCCCTCTCCCCCTCCCCCCTCCTTCCACCCTCCCTCCCCTCCTCCCGGTTACAATGGAAACCCTACGAGGACGGGCCCAATGGGGAAAGAGGGGTACTGGGAAAATGGGAGGTTCCCCTCCCTCCCCCCTCACTCCCCCCTCCCTCCCTTCTCCCTCCCCCCCTCCCTCCCCCTCCCCTTCCCCCCTCCCTCCCCTTCCCCCCTCCCCCCTCCCTCCCCCTCCCCCCTACCCCCTTCCCTCCCCTCTCCCTCCCCCCCTTCCCCCCTCCCCTCCCCCCTCCCTCCCCCTCCCCTCCCCCCTCCACACCTCCCTACTCCCTCCCTCGAAAAGCAACTGACAGAAGCACTAAGTAGCCGCGAATGTTTCAAAACCAGCACTTAACCGCGAATGTTTTTTAAAAAAGCACTTAACCGCGAATGTTTCAAAACAAGCAATTAAAAAGCACTTTTTTTTTTAAAGTATTTTTTTTTATTCCAAGAGATGGGGGGGGTCTGAGAATGGGGACTGGGAAAAGGGGAGGTCCCACTTCCCCCTCAACCTCTTCCTTCCCCCTCCTTCCCACCTCCATCCCCACTCTCTCCCCCCTCAATCCCAACCTCCATCACCACTCAGCCCCTAACTCACCCCTCCCTCCTTCCCTCCATCCGACCCTCCCCCACTCCCTCCCCCCCTCCCTCCACCCTTCCACCCCTCTCCCCCTCCTTCCACCCTCCCTCCAATGGAAACAATGGAAACCCTACGAGGACGGGCCCAACGGGCCCACTCGGTCTAGTATAATACTAAAACTCTGCGGTCCAACATTCCGTATGTATATACGGAAGATTCCGTATGTATATACGGAAGATTCCGAAGATTTCTGTCCATAACTTACAAACCCTACTCCTCCCTGAAGTTACACCAAAGCGCTACGATTTTTGTACCGCCATATTCACCATTAACATGGGCAACTATTGTAAGTACTTTCGTTCAAATTGAAGCTACCTTTTTAAAGCTAGAGAGATATTAAAGTTAAAATCTCTCATTTCTAACCCTTTTCTTGAAAGGGCTTCAGCGCGTGATGTCACAATGGCACCCGTGCACCAATGAGAGATCAGCTCGCGATGGACAAGCAGCTGCTATTGGGTGTTTACTACTTTAAATTTACATGATTTTTTTTCTGACCTTTTTTTTCAAGGTCTTCAGCTTGTGACGTCACAATGCTTGTGTGAGATGTTGCAACATTGTTGCGAAAAGCAACTGCCAGTTTTTTAAAGTTGTGCGAGTCACTTAACATACACAGATCAGCATGGGGCCCCTATTCCCTCCCTCCCCCCCCTTCCCCCCTCAACCCCTTCCTCCCCACTCCTTCCCACCTCCACCCCCCCTCCCTCCCCCCCTTCCCCCCTCCCCTCCCCCCTCCCTCCCCCTCCACCCTCCACACCTCCCTCCCTCCCCCTTCCCTCCCTCCCCTCCTCCCGGTTACAATGGAAACCCTACGAGGATGGGCCCAACGGAGAAAGAGGGGTACTGGGAAAAGGGGAGGTCCCCCTCCCTCCCCTTCCCCTCCCCTCCCCCCCTACCCCTCTCCCTCCTCCCTTCCCCTCCCCTACCCCTCTCCCTCCCCCTTCCCCTCCCCTCCCCCCCTACCCCTCTCCCTCCCCCCCCTTCCCCCCTCCCTCCCCCCTCCCTCCCCCTCTCCCTCCCCCTCACCCCCTTCCCCCTCCCCTCCCCCTCCCTCCCCCTCCCCTCCCTCCACACCTCCCTCCTCCCTCCCTCCCCCTTCCCTCCCTCCCCTCCTCCCGGTTACAATGGAAACCCTACGAGGACGGGCCCAACGGGGAAAGAGGGGTACTGGGGAAAGGGGAGGTCCCCCTCCCTCCCCCCTTCCCCATCCCATCTCCCCTCCGTCCCCTCTCCCGCCCCCTTCCCCCCCTCCCCTTCCCCCCTCCCTCCCCTCCTCCCACCACACCTCCCTCCTCCCTCCCTCCCCTTCCCTCCCATCCTCCCAATGCTTGTGTGAGATGGTTGCAACATTGTTTCGAAAAGCAACTGACAGAAGCACTAAGTAGCCGCGAATGTTTCAAAACCAGCACTTAACCGCGAATGTTTTTTTAAAGAGCACTTAACCGCGAATGTTTCAAAACAAGCAATTAAAAAGCACTTATTTTTTTTTAAGTATTTTTTTTTATTCCAAGAGAATGGGGGGGGGTCTGAGAATGGGGACTGGGGAGGGGGACAACAGGGGTCGTTGCGGTGGGGGCTTGGTGGTGGGGGAAAGAGGGGTACTGGGAAAAGGGGAGGTCCCACTTCCCCCTCAACCTCTTCCTCCCCCCTCCTTCCCACCTCCATCCCCACTCTCTCCCCCCTCAATCCCAACCTCCATCACCACTCAGCCCCTAACTCCCCCCTCCCTCCTTCCCTCCATCCCACCCTCCCCCAATCCCTCCCTCCACCCTTCCATCCCTCTCCCCCTCCCCCCTCCTTCCACCCTCCCTCCCCCCCTCCCGGTTACAATGGAAACCCTACGGGGACGGGCCCAACGGGGAAAGAGGGGTACTGGGAAAAGAGGAGATCCCCCTCCCTCCCCTCCCCCCTACCCCTTCCCCCTCCCCTTCCCCCCTCCCCTCCCCCCCTCCCTCCCCCTCCCCTCCTCCCTCCACACCTCCCTCCTCCCTCCCTCCCCCCCTCCCGGTTACAATGGAAACCCTATGAGGACGGGCCCAACGGGGAAAGAGGGGTACTGGGAAAAGGGGAGATCCCCCTCCCTCCCCTCCCCCCTACCCCCTTCCCCCCTCCCCTTCCCCCCTCCCCTCCCCCCCTCCCTCCCCCTCCCCTCCTCCCTCCACACCTCCCTCCTCCCTCCCTCCCCCCCTCCCGGTTACAATGGAAACCCTATGAGGACGGGCCCAACGGGGAAAGAGGGGTACTGGGAAAAGGGGAGGTCCCCCTTCCCCCCTCAACCCCTTCATCCCCCCTCCTTCCCACCTCCATCCCCACTCCCTCCCCCCCTCCTCCCCCTCCCTCCCCAACTCCCTCCCCCCTCCCCCCTAACTCCCCCCTCCCTCCTTCCCTCCATCCCTCCCTCCCCAATCCCTCCCCCCCCTCCCTCCACCCTTCCATCCCTCTCCCCCCTCCTTGAAACCCTACGAGGACGGGCCCAACGGGGAAAGAGGAGTACTGGGAAAAGGGGAGGTCCCGCTCCCTCCCCCCTTCCCCCTCCCCCCTCTCCCTCCCCCCTACCCCCCTCCCTACCCTCCCCCCTCCCTCCCCTCCCCTCCTCCTTCCACACCTCCCTCCTCCCTCCCTCCCCCTTCCCGCCCTCCCCTCCTCCCGGTTACAATGGAAACCCTACGAGGACGGGCCCAACGGGGAAAGAGGGGTACTGGGAAAAGGGGAGGTCCCCCTCCCTCCCTCCCCCCTACCCACCTCCCTCCCCTCTCCCTCCCCCCTTCCCTCCTCCCTTCCCTCCCCTCCCCCCTCCCATCCCCCCCTCTCCCCCCTCCCTCCCCCTCTCCCTCCCCCCTCCCCTCCCCCCTCCCTCCCCTCCTCCCTCCCCCTTCCCTCCCCCAACCCTCCCCCTTTCCTCCCCTCCCGGTTACAATGGAAACCCTACGAGGACGGGCCCAACGGGCCCACTCGGTCTAGTCTATCTATCTATCTATATAATACTAAAACTCTGCGGTCCAACATTCCGTATGTATATACGGAAGATTCCGTGTGTATATACGGAAGATTCCGAAGATTTCTGTCCATAACTTACAAACCCTACTCCTCCCTGAAGGTACACCAAAGCGCTACGATTTTTGTACCGCCATATTCACCATTAACATGGGCAACTATTGTAAGTACTTTCGTTCAAATTGAAGCTACCTTTTTAAAGCTAGAGAGATATTAAAGTTAAAATTTCTCATTTCTAACCCTTTTCTTGAAGGGGCTTCAGCGCGTGATGTCACAATGGCACCCGTGCACCAATGAGAGATCAGCTCGCGATGGACAAGCAGCTGCTATTGGGTGTTTACTACTTTAAATTTACATGATTTTTTTTCTGACCTTTTTTTTCAAGGTCTTCAGCTTGTGACGTCACAATGCTTGTGTGAGATGTTGCAACATTGTTGCGAAAAGCAACTGCCAGTTTTTTAAAGTTGTGCGAGTCACTTAACATACACAGATCAGCATGGGGCCCCTATTCCCTCCCTCCCCCCCTTCCCCCCTCAACCCCTTCCTCCCCACTCCTTCCCACCTCCATCTCCCCTCCCTCCCCCCCTTCCCCCCTCCCCTCCCCCCTCCCTCCCCCTCCCCCTCCACCCTCCACACCTCCCTCCCTCCCCTTCCCTCCCTCCCCTCCTCCCGGTTACAATTGAAACCCTACGAGGATGGGCCCAACGGAGAAAGAGGGGTACTGGGAAAAGGGGAGGTCCCCCTCCCTCCCCTTCCCCTCCCCTCCCCCCCTACCCCTCTCCCTCCCCCCTCATCCCACTTCCCCCCTCCCCCCTCCCTCCCCCTCTCCCTCCCCCTCCCCCCCCCTTCCCCCTCCCCTCCCCCCTCCCTCCCCCTCCCCTCCCTCCACACCTCCCTCCTCCCTCCCTCCCCCTCCCCTCCCTCCCTCCCTCCCCCTTCCCTCCCTCCCCTCCTCCCGGTTACAATGGAAACCCGACGAGGACGGGCCCAACGGGGAAAGAGGGGTACTGGGAAAAGGGGAGGTCCCCCTCCCTCCCCCCTTCCCCATCCCATCCCCCCTCCGTCCCCTCTCCCGCCCCCTTCCCCCCTCCCCTTCCCCCTCCCTCCCCTCCTCCCTCCACACCTCCCTCCTCCCTCCCTCCCTCCCCTTCCCTCCCTCCCATCCTCCCAATGCTTGTGTGAGATGGTTGCAACATTGTTTCGAAAAGCAACTGACAGAAGCACTAAGTAGCCGCGAATGTTTCAAAACCAGCACTTAACCGCGAATGTTTTTTTAAAAAGCACTTAACCGCGAATGTTTCAAAACCAGCAATTAAAAAGCACTTATTTTTTTTAAAGTTTTTTTTTATTCCAAGAGAATGGGGGGGGTCTGAGAATGGGGACTGGGGAGGGGGACAACAGGGGTCGTTGCGGTGGGGGCTTGGTGGTGGGGGAAAGAGGGGTACTGGGAAAAGGGGAGGTCCCACTTCCCCCTCAACCTCTTCCTCCCCCCTCCTTCCCACCTCCATCCCTACTCTCTCCCCCCTCAATCCCAACCTCCATCACCACTCAGCCCCTAACTCCCCCCTCCCTCCTTCCCTCCATCCCACCCTCCCCCAATCCCTCCCCCCTCCCTCCACCCTTCCATCCCTCTCCCCCTCCCCCCTCCTTCCACCCTCCCTCCCCCCCTCCCGGTTACAATGGAAACCCTACGGGGACGGGCCCAACGGGGAAAGAGGGGTACTGGGAAAAGAGGAGATCCCCCTCCCTCCCCTCCCCCCTACCCCCTTCCCCCCTCCCCTTCCCCCCTCCCCTCCCTCCCCCTCCCCTCCTCCCTCCACACCTCCCTCCTCCCTCCCTCCCCCCCTCCCGGTTACAATGGAAACCCTATGAGGACGGGCCCAACGGGGAAAGAGGGGTACTGGGAAAAGGGGAGGTCCCCCTTCCCCCCTCAACCCCTTCATCTCCCCTCCTTCCCACCTCCATCCCCACTCCCTCCCCCCCTCCTCCCCCTCCCTCCCCAACTCCCTCCCCCCTCCCCCCTAACTTCCCCCTCCCTCCTTCCCTCCATCCCTCCCTCCCCAATCCCTCCCCCCCTCCCTCCACCCTTCCATCCCTCTCCCCCCTCCTTGAAACCCTACGAGGACGGGCCCAACGGGGAAAGAGGAGTACTGGGAAAAGGGGAGGTCCCCCTCCCTCCCCCCTTCCCCTCCCCTCCCCCTCTCTCCCTCCCCCTCCCCCCTACCCCCCTCCCTCCCCTCCCCCCTCCCTCCCCTCCCCTCCTCCTTCCACACCTCCCTCCTCCCTCCCTCCCCCTTCCCGCCCTCCCCTCCTCCCGGTTACAATGGAAACCCTACGAGGACGGGCCCAACGGGGAAAGAGGGGTACTGGGAAAAGGGGAGGTCCCCCTCCCTCCCTCCCCTCTCCCTCCCCCCCTTCCCTCCTCCCTTCCCCCCTCCCCACCCCCCTCCCATCCCCCCCTCTCCCCCCTCCCTCCCCTAACCCCCTCCCTCCCCCTCTCCCTCCCCCCTCCCCTCCCCCTCCCTCCCCTCCTCCCTCCCCCTTCCCTCCCCCAACCCTCCCCCTTTCTTCCCCTCCCGGTTACAATGGAAACCCTACGAGGACGGGCCCAACGGGCCCACTCGGTCTAGTATAATACTAAAACTCTGCGGTCCAACATTCCGTATGAAAATACGGAAGATTCCGTATGTATATACGGAAGATTCCGAAGATTTCTGTCCATGACTTACAAACCCTGCTCCTCCCAGACGGTACACCAAAGCGCTACGATTTTTGTACTGCCGTATTCACCATTAACATGGGCAACTATTGTAAGTACTTTCGTTCAAATTGAAGCTACCTTTTTAAAGCTAGAGAGATATTAAAGTTTAAATTTTCATTTCTAACACTTTTCTTGAAGGGGCCAAACCCTACTCCTCCCAGACGGTACACCAAAGCGCTACGATTTTTGTACCGCCGTATTCACCATTAACATGGGCAACTATTGTAAGTACTTTCGTTCAAATTGAAGCTACCTTTTTAAAGCTAGAGAGATATTAAAGTATAAATTTTCATTTCTAACCCTTTTCTTGAAGGGGCTTCAGTGCGTGATGTCACAATGGCACCCGTGCACCAATGAGAGATCAGCTCGGTTTTAAATTTACATCTTCAGCTTGTGACGTCACAATGCTTGTGTGAGATTGTTGCAACATTGTTGCGAAAAGCAACTGCCAGTTTTTTAAAGTTGTGCAAGTCACTTAATATACACAGATCAGCATGGGGCCCCTATTCCCTCCCTCCCCCCCTTCCCCCCTCAACCCCTTCCTCCCCACTCCTTCCCACCTCCATCCCCACTCCCTCCCCCCCTCCTCCCCAACTCCCTCCCCACCTCCCTCACCCCTCCTCCCCTAACTCCCCCCCCTCCCTCCTTCCCTCCATCCTCCCCCCCTCCCTCCACCCTTCCATCCCTCTCCCCCTCCCCCCTCCTTCCACCCTCCCTCCCCCCCTTCTGGTTACAAAGGAAACCCTACGGGGACGGGCCCAACGGGGAAAGAGGGGTACTGGGAAAAGGGGAGGTCCCCCTCCCTCCCCTTCCCCCCTCCCCTTCCCCCCTCCCCTCCCCCTCCCCCTCCCCCCTAACCCTCTCCCTCCCCCTCCCCTCCCCCCCTCCCCTCCTCCCTCCACACCTCCTCCTCCCTCCCTCCCCTCCTCCCGGTTACAATGGAAACCCTACGAGGACGGGCCCAACGGGGAAAGAGGGGTACTGGGAAAAGGGGAGGTCCCCCTCCCTCCCCCCTTCCCCCATCCCATCCCCCCTCCCTCCCCTCTCCCTCCCCCCCGTTCCCCCTCCCCTTCCCCCCTCCCTCCACACCTCTCTCCTCCCTCCCTCCCCTTCCCTCCCTCCCATCCTCCCAATGCTTGTTTGAGATGGGTGCTACATTGTTTCGAAAAGCACCACTAACAGATCGCAGTGAGAAGCACTATGTGACCGTGAATGTTTCAAAACAAGCACTTAAAAAGCACTTATCTTTTTTTAAAGTATTTTTTTTTATTGCAAGTCACTTAACATACACAGATCAGCATTGGGCCCCTATGCTCGTGGGCCACCGGGGCAAGTGTTTCGAAAAAAGCACTGAGAGTGTGTCTGGGGGAGAGAGAGAATGGGGGGGGGGGGGTCTGAGAATGGGGACTGGGGAGGGGGACAACAGGGGTCGTTGCGGAGGGGGCTTGGTGGTGGGGAAAGAGGGGTACTGGGAAAAGGGGAGGTCCCACTTCCCCCCTTAACCCCTTCCTCCCCCCTCCTTCCCACCTCCATCCCCACTCCTCCCCCCTCCCTCCCCCCTCAATCCCAACCTCCTTCACCACTCAGCCCCTAACTCCCCCCCTCCCTCCTTCCCTCCATCCCACCCTCCCCCACTCCCTCCCCCCTCCCTCCACCATTCCATCCCTCTCCCCCTCCCCCCTCCTTCCACCCTCCCTCCCCTCCTCCCGGTTACAATGGAAACCCTACGAGGACGGGCCCAATGGGGAAAGAGGGGTACTGGGAAAATGGGAGGTTCCCCTCCCTCCCCCCTCACTCCCCCCTCCCTCCCTTCTCCCTCCCCCCCTCCCTCCCCCTCCCCTTCCCCCCTCCCTCCCCTTCCCCCCTCCCCCCTCCCTCCCCTCCCCCCCTACCCCCTTCCCTCCCCTCTCCCTCCCCCCCTTCCCCCCTCCCCTCCCCCCTCCCTCCCCCTCCCCTCCCCCCTCCACACCTCCCTACTCCCTCCCTCGAAAAGCAACTGACAGAAGCACTAAGTAGCCGCGAATGTTTCAAAACCAGCACTTAACCGCGAATGTTTTTTAAAAAAGCACTTAACCGCGAATGTTTCAAAACAAGCAATTAAAAAGCACTTTTTTTTTTAAAGTATTTTTTTTTATTCCAAGAGAATGGGGGGGGTCTGAGAATGGGGACTGGGGAGGGGGACAACAGGGGTCGTTGCGGTGGGGGCTTGGTGGTGGGAGAAAGAGGGGTACTGGGAAAAGGGGAGGTCCCACTTCCCCCTCAACCTCTTCCTCCCCCCTCCTTCCCACCTCCATCCCCACTCTCTCCCCCTCAATCCCAACCTCCATCACCACTCAGCCCATAACTCACCCCTCCCTCCTTCCCTCCATCCGACCCTCCCCCACTCCCTCCCCCCCTCCCTCCACCCTTCCACCCCTCTCCCCCTCCTTCCACCCTCCCTCCCCCCTCCCGGTTACAATGGAAACCCTACGGGGACGGGCCCAACGGGGAAAGAGGGGTACTGGGAAAAGGGGAGTTCCCCTCCCTCCACTCCTCCCTCCCCTCCCCCCTACCCCTCTTCCCCCTCCCCCTCCCCTCCCCCCCTCCCTCCCCCTCCCCTCCTCCCTCCACACCTCCCTCCACACCTCCCTCCTCCCTCCCTCCCCCCCTCCCGGTTACAATGGAAACCCTACGAGGACGGGCCCAACGGGGAAAGAGGAGTACTGGGAAAAGGGGAGGTCCCCCTCCCTCCCCCCTTCCCCCTCCCCTCCCCCATCCCCTCTCCCTCCCCCTCCCTCCCCCTCCCCCCTACCCCCCTCCCTCCCCTCCCCCCTCCCTCCCCTCCCCTCCTCCCTCCACACCTCCCTCCTCCCTCCCTCCCCCTTCCCGCCCTCCCCTCCTCCCGGTTACAATGGAAACCCTACGAGGACGGGCCCAACGGGAAAGAGGGGTACTGGGAAAAGGGGAGGTCCCCCTCCCTCCCTCCCCCCTACCCACCTCCCTCCCTTCTCCCTCCCCCCCTTCCCTCCTCCCTTCCCCCCTCCCCTCCCCCCTCCCATCCCCCCTACCCCCCTCCCTCCCCTCTCCCTCCCCCCCTCCCCTCCCCCCCTCCCTCCCCTCCTCCCTCCCCCTTCCCTCCCCCAACCCTCCCCCTTTCCTCCCCTCCCGGTTACAATGGAAACCCTACGAGGACGGGCCCAACGGGCCCACTCGGTCTAGTCTATCTATATACTACTAAAACTCTGCGGTCCAACATTCCGTGTGTATGTACGCAAACATTCCGTGTGTATGTACGGAAGATTCCGAAGATTTCTGTCCATAACTTACAAACCCTACTCCTCCCAGACGGTACACCAAAGCGCTACGATTTTTGTACCGCCATATTCACCATTAACATGGGCAACTATTGTAAGTACTTTCGTTCAAATTGAAGCTACCTTTTTAAAGCTAGAGAGATATTAAAGTTAAAATTTCTCATTTCTAACCCTTTTCTTGAAGGGGCTTCAGCGCGTGATGTCACAATGGCACCCGTGCACCAATGAGAGATCAGCTCGGTTTTAAATTTACATAATTTTTTTTCTGACCTTTTTTTTCAAGGTCTTCAGCTTGTGACGTCACAATGCTTGTGTGAGATGGTTTGCAACATTGTTGCGAAAAGCAACTGCCAGTTTTTTAAAGTTGTGCGAGTCACTTAACATACACAGATCAGCATGGGGCCCCTATTCCCTCCCTCCCCCCCCTTCCCCCTCAACCCCTTCCTCCCCACTCCTTCCCACCTCCATCCCCACTCCCTCCCCCCCTCCTCCCCAACTCCCTCCCCACCTCCCTCACCCCTCCTCCCCTAACTCCCCCCCCTCCCTCCTTCCCTCCATCCCTCCCCCCTCCCTCCACCCTTCCATCCCTCTCCCCCTCCCCCCTCCTTCCACCCTCCCTCCCCCCTTCTGGTTACAAAGGAAACCCTACGGGGACGGGCCCAACGGGAAAGAGGGGTACTGGGAAAAGGGGAGGTCCCCCTCCCTCCCCTTACCCCCTCCCCCATCCCCCTCCCCCTAACCCTCTCCCTCCCCCTTCCCCCCTCCCCTCCCCCCTCCCCTCCTCCCTCCACACCTCCCTCCTCCCTCCCTCCCCTCCTCCCGGTTACAATGGAAACCCTACGAGGACGGGCCCAACGGGGAAAGAGGGGTACTGGGAAAAGGGGAGGTCCCCCTCCCTCCCCCCTTCCCCCATCCCATCCCCCCTCCCTCCCCTCTCCCTCCCCCTTCCCCCCGTTCCCCCCTCCCCTTCCCCCTCCCTCCCCTCCTCCCTCCACACCTCTCTCCTCCCTCCCTCCCCTTCCCTCCCTCCCATCCTCCCAATGCTTGTTTGAGATGGGTGCTACATTGTTTCGAAAAGCACCACTAACAGATCGCAGTGAGAAGCACTAAATGACCGTGGTCGTGAGAAGCACTAAATGACCGCGAATGTAGCAAAAACAGCACTTTAAACCACTTTAAACCACTGATTTCAAGTAGTCTTTTTTATTGCAAGTCACTTAACATACACAGATCAACATGGGGCCTCTATGCTCGTGGGCCACCGGGGCAAGTGTTGCGAAACAGCACTTGGAGTGTGTCTGGGGGGGAGAGAGAATGGGGGGGGGGGTCTGAGAATGGGGACTGGGGAGGGGGACAACAGGGGTCGTTGCGGAGGGGGCTTGGTGGTGGGGGAAAGAGGGGTACTGGGAAAATGGGAGGTCCCCCTTCACCCCTCAACCCCTTCCTTCCCACCTCCATCCCCACTCCCTCCCCCCCTCCTCCCCCTCCCTCCCCAACTCCCTCCCCCTCCCTCCCCACCTCCCTCAAACCTCCCCCCTAACTCCCCCCCTCCCTCCCTCCCTCCATCCCTCCCTCCCCCAATCAATCCACCCTTCCATCCCTCTCCCCCTCCCCCCTCCTTCCATCCTCCCTCCCCCCTCCCGGTTACAATAGAAACCCTACGGGGACGGGCCCAACGGGGAAAGAGGGGTACTGGGAAAAGAGGGGTACTGGGAAAAGGGGAGGTCCCCCTCCCTCCCCTCCCCCCTACCCCTTCCCCATCCCCTTCCCCCCTCCCCTCCCCCCCTCCCTCCCCCTCCCCTCCTCCCTCCACACCTCCCTCCACACCTCCCTCCCCCCCTCCCGGTTACAATGGAAACCCTATGAGGACGGGCCCAACGGGGAAAGAGGGTACTGGGAAAAGGGGAGGTCCCCCTTCCCCCCTCAACCCCTTCATCCCCCCTCCTTCCCACCTCCATCCCCACTCCCTCCCCCCCTCCTCCCCCTCCCTCCCAACTCCCTCCCCCCTCCCCCCTAACTCCCCCCTCCCTCCATCCCTCCCTCCCCAATCCCTCCCCCCCTCCCTCCACCCTTCCATCCCTCTCCCCCCTCCTTCCACCCTCCCTCCCCCCTCCCGGTTACAATTGAAACCCTACGAGGACGGGCCCAACGGGGAAAGAGGAGTACTGGGAAAAGGGGAGGTCCCCCTCCCTCCCCCCTTCCCCATCCCATCCCCCCTCCCTCCCCTCTCCCTCTCCCTCCCCCTTCCCCCCTTCCCCCCTCCCCTTCCCCCTCCCCCCTCCCTCCCCTCCCCTCCTCCCTCCACACCTCCCTCCTCCCTCCCTCCCCCTTCCCGCCCTCCCCTCCTCCCGGTTACAATGGAAACCCTACGAGGACGGGCCCAACGGGAAAGAAGGGTACTGGGAAAAGGGGAGGTCCCCCTCCCTCCCTCCCCCCTACCCACCTCCCTCCCCTCTCCCTCCCCCCCTTCCCTCCTCCCTCCCCCCCTCCCCTCCCCCTTCCCTCCCCCAACCCTCCCCCTTTCCTCCCCTCCCGGTTACAATGGAAACCCTACGAGGACGGGCCCAACGGGCCCACTCGGTCTAGTATACTACTAAAACTCTGCGGTCCAACATTCCGTATGTATATACGGAAGATTCCGTATGTTTGTACGGAAGATTCCGAAGATTTCTGTCCATAACTTACAAACCCTACTCCTCCCAGACGGTACACCA
This sequence comes from Rhinoraja longicauda, assembly GCF_053455715.1. Classification (NCBI taxonomy): domain Eukaryota; kingdom Metazoa; phylum Chordata; class Chondrichthyes; order Rajiformes; family Arhynchobatidae; genus Rhinoraja; species Rhinoraja longicauda. The sequence continues at coordinate 22,869 of NW_027602176.1, read as the reverse complement.
AAGCGCTACGATTTTTGTACCGCCATATTCACCATTAACATGGGCAACTATTGTAAGTACTTTCGTTCAAATTGAAGCTACCTTTTTAAAGCTAGAGAGATATTAAAGTTAAAATTTCTCATTTCTAACCCTTTACTTGAAGGGGCTTCAGCGCGTGATGTCACAATGGCACCCGTGCACCAACGAGAGATCAGCTCGGTTTTAAATTTACATAATTTTTTTTCTGACCTTTTTTTTCAAGGTCTTCAGCTTGTGACGTCACAATGCTTGTGTGAGATGGTTTGCAACATTGTTGCGAAAAGCAACTGCCAGTTTTTTAAAGTTGTGCGAGTCACTTAACATACACAGATCAGCATGGGGCCCCTATTCCCTCCCTCCCCCCCCTTCCCCCCTCAACCCCTTCCTCCCCACTCCTTCCCACCTCCATCCCCACTCCCTCCCCCCCTCCTCCCCAACTCCCTCCCCACCTCCCTCACCCCTCCTCCCCTAACTCCCCCCCCTCCCTCCTTCCCTCCATCCCTCCCCCCCTCCCTCCACCCTTCCATCCCTCTCCCCCTCCCCCCTCCTTCCACCCTCCCTCCCCCCCTTCTGGTTACAAAGGAAACCCTACGGGGACGGGCCCAACGGGGAAAGAGGGGTACTGGGAAAAGGGGAGGTCCCCCTCCCTCCCCTTAACCCCTCCCCCATCCCCCTCCCCCCTAACCCTCTCCCTCCCCCTTCCCCCCTCCCCTCCCCCCCTCCCCTCCTCCCTCCACACCTCCCTCCTCCCTCCCTCCCCTCCTCCCGGTTACAATGGAAACCCTACGAGGACGGGCCCAACGGGGAAAGAGGGGTACTGGGAAAAGGGGAGGTCCCCCTCCCTCCCCCCTTCCCCCATCCCATCCCCCCTCCCTCCCCTCTCCCTCCCCCTTCCCCCCGTTCCCCCCTCCCCTTCCCCCTCCCTCCCCTCCTCACTCCACACCTCTCTCCTCCCTCCCTCCCCTTCCCTCCCATCCTCCCAATGCTTGTTTGAGATGGGTGCTACATTGTTTCGAAAAGCACCACTAACAGATCGCAGTGAGAAGCACTAAATGACCGTGGTCGTGAGAAGCACTAAATGACCGCGAATGTAGCAAAAACAGCACTTTAAACCACTTTAAACCACTGTTTTCAAGTAGTCTTTTTTATTGCAAGTCACTTAACATACACAGATCAACATGGGGCCTCTATGCTCGTGGGCCACCGGGGCAAGTGTTGCGAAACAGCACTTGGAGTGTGTCTGGGGGAGAGAGAGAATGGGGGGGGGGTCTGAGAATGGGGACTGGGGAGGGGGACAACAGGGGTCGTTGCGGAGGGGGCTTGGTGGTGGGGGAAAGAGGGGTACTGGGAAAATGGGAGGTCCCCCTTCACCCCTCAACCCCTTCCTTCCCACCTCCATCCCCACTCCCTCCCCCCCTCCTCCCCCTCCCTCCCCAACTCCCTCCCCCTCCCTCCCCACCTCCCTCAAACCTCCCCCCTAACTCCCCCCCTCCCTCCTTCCCTCCATCCCTCCCTCCCCCAATCAATCCACCCTTCCATCCCTCTCCCCCTCCCCCCTCCTTCCATCCTCCCTCCCCCCTCCCGGTTACAATAGAAACCCTACGGGGACGGGACCAACGGGGAAAGAGGGGTACTGGGAAAAGGGGAGGTCCCCCTCCCTCCCCTCCCCCCTACCCCCTCCCCCCTTCCCCCTCCCCTTCCCCCCTCCCCTCCCCCCTCCCTCCCCCTCCCCTCCTCCCTCCACACCTCCCTCCACACCTCCCTCCCCCCCTCCCGGTTACAATGGAAACCCTATGAGGACGGGCCCAACGGGGAAAGAGGGGTACTGGGAAAAGGGGAGGTCCCCCTTCCCCCCTCAACCCCTTCATCCCCCCTCCTTCCCACCTCCATCCCCAATCCCTCCCCCCCTCCTCCCCCTCCCTCCCCAACTCCCTCCCCCCTCCCCCCTAACTCCCCCCTCCCTCCATCCCTCCCTCCCCAATCCCTCCCCCCCTCCCTCCACACTTCCATCCCTCTCCCCCCTCCTTCCACCCTCCCTCCCCCCCTCCCGGTTACAATTGAAACCCTACGAGGACGGGCCCAACGGGGAAAGAGGAGTACTGGGAAAAGGGGAGGTCCCCCTCCCTCCCCCCTTCCCCCATCCCATCCCCCCTCCCTCCCCTCTCCCTCTCCCTCCCCCTTCCCCCCTTCCCCCCTCCCCTTCCCCCCCTCCCCCCTCCCTCCCCTCCCCTCCTCCCTCCACACCTCCCTCCTCCCTCCCTCCCCCTTCCCGCCCTCCCCTCCTCCCGGTTACAATGGAAACCCTACGAGGACGGGCCCAACGGGGAAAGAGGGGTACTGGGAAAAGGGGAGGTCCCCCTCCCTCCCTCCCCCCTACCCACCTCCCTCCCCTCTCCCTCCCCCCCTTCCCTCCTCCCTCCCCCCCTCCCCTCCCCCCTCCCATCCCCCCTCTCCCCCTCCCTCCCCCCTACCCCCCTCCCTCCCCTCTCCCTCCCCCTCCCCTCCCCCCCTCCCTCCCCTCCTCCCTCCCCCTTCCCTCCCCCAACCCTCCCCCTTTCCTCCCCTCCCGGTTACAATGGAAACCCTACGAGGACGGGCCCAACGGGCCCACTCGGTCTAGTCTATCTATCTATCTATCTATATACTACTAAAACTCTGCGGTCCAACATTCCGTATGTATATGTGTATGTACGCAAAGATTCCGAAGAGTTTCTGTCCATAACTTACAAACCCTACTCCTCCCTGACGGTACACCAAAGCGCTACGATTTTTGTACCGCCATATTCACCATTAACATGGGCAACTATTGTAAGTACTTTCGTTCAAATTGAAGCTGCCTTTTTAAAGCTAGAGAGATATTAAAGTTTAATTTTCATTTCTAACCCTTTTCTTGAAGGGGCTTCAGCGCGTGATGTCACAATGGCACCCGTGCACCAATGAGAGATCAGCTCGGTTTTAAATTTACATCTTCAGCTTGTGACGTCACAATGCTTGTGTGAGATTGTTGCAACATTGTTGCGAAAGGCAACTGCCAGTTTTTTAAAGTTGTGCAAGTCACTTAACATACACAGATCAGCATGGGGCCCCTATTCCCTCCCTCCCCCCCCTTCCCCCCTCAACCCCTTCCTCCCCACTCCTTCCCACCTCCATCCCCACTCCCTCCACCCCTCCTCCCCAACTCCCTCCCCACCTCCCTCACCCCTCCTCCCCTAACTCCCCCCCCTCCCTCCTTCCCTCCATCCCTCCCCCCCTCCCTCCACCCTTCCATCCCTCTCCCCCTCCCCCCTCCTTCCACCCTCCCTCCCCCCTTCTGGTTACAAAGGAAACCCTACGGGGACGGGCCCAACGGGGAAAGAGGGGTACTGGGAAAAGGGGAGGTCCCCCTCCCTCCCCTCCCCTCCCCCTCCCCCCTAACCCTCTCCCTCCCCCTTCCCCCTCCCCTCCTCCCTCCACACCTCCCTCCTCCCTCCCTCCCCTCCTCCCGGTTACAATGGAAACCCTACGAGGACGGGCCCAACGGGGAAAGAGGGGTACTGGGAAAAGGGGAGGTCCCCCTCCCTCCCCCCTTCCCCCATCCCATCCCCCCTCCCTCTCCTCTCCCTCCCCCTTCCCCCCGTTCCCCCCTCCCCTTCCCCCATCCCTCCACACCTCTCTCCTCCCTCCCTCCCCTTCCCTCCCTCCCATCCTCCCAATGCTTGTTTGAGATGGGTGCTACATTGTTTCGAAAAGCACCACTAACAGATCGCAGTGAGAAGCACTATGTGACCGCGAATGTTTCAAAACAAGCACTTAAAAAGCACTTATCTTTTTTTAAAGTATTTTTTTTAATTGCAAGTCACTTAACATACACAGATCAGCATTGGGCCCCTATGCTCGTGGGCCACCGGGGCAAGTGTTTCCCGGTTACAATGGAAACCCTACGGGGACGGGCCCAACGGGGAAAGAGGGGTACTGGGAAAAGGGGAGATCCCCCTCCCTCCCCTCCCCCCTACTCCCTCCCCCCTTCCCCCCTCCCCTTCCCCCCTCCCCTCCCCCCTCCCTCCCCCTCCCCTCCTCCCTCCACACCTCCCTCCCTCCCCCCTCCCGGTTACAATGGAAACCCTATGAGGACGGGCCCAACGGGGAAAGAGGGGTACTGGGAAAAGGGGAGGTCCCCCTTCCCCCCTCAACCCCTTCATCCCCCCTCCTTCCCACCTCCATCCCCACTCCCTCCCCCCCTCCTCCCCCTCCCTCCCCAACTCCCTCCCCCCTCCCCCCTAACTCCCCCCTCCCTCCTTCCCTCCCTCCCCAATCCCTCCCCCCCTCCCTCCACCCTTCCATCCCTCTCCCCCCTCCTTCCACCCTCCCTCCCCCCCTCCCGGTTACAATTGAAACCCTACGAGGACCGGCCCAACGGGGAAAGAGGAGTACTGGGAAAAGGGGAGGTCCCCCTCCCTCCCCCCTTCCCCTCCCCCCTACCCCCCTCCCTCCCCTCCCCCCTCCCTCCCCTCCCCTCCTCCCTCCACACCTCCCTCCTCCCTCCCTCCCCCTTCCCGCCCTCCCCTCCTCCCGGTTACAATGGAAACCCTACGAGGACGGGCCCAACGGGGAAAGAGGGGTACTGGGAAAAGGGGAGGTCCCCCTCCCTCCCCCCTACCCACCTCCCTCCCCTCTCCCTCCCCCCTTTCCCTCCTCCCTTCCCCCCTCCCCTCCCCCTCCCATCCCCCCCTCTCCCCCTCCCTCCCCCCTACCCCCTCCCTCCCCTCTCCCTCCCCCCTCCCCTCCCCCCCTCCCCTCCCCTCCTCCCTCCCCCTTCCCTCCCCCAACCCTCCCCCTTTCCTCCCCTCCCGGTTACAATGGAAACCCTACGAGGACGGGCCCAACGGGCCCACTCGGTCTAGTATAATACTAAAACTCTGCGGTCCAACATTCCGTATGTATATACGGAAGATTCCGTATGTATATACGGAAGATTCCGAAGATTTCTGTCCATAACTTACAAACCCTACTCCTCCCTGAAGTTACACCAAAGCGCTACGATTTTTGTACCGCCATATTCACCATTAACATGGGCAACTATTGTAAGTACTTTCGTTCAAATTGAAGCTACCTTTTTAAAGCTAGAGAGATATTAAAGTTAAAATCTCTCATTTCTAACCCTTTTCTTGAAAGGGCTTCAGCGCGTGATGTCACAATGGCACCCGTGCACCAATGAGAGATCAGCTCGCGATGGACAAGCGGCTGCTATTGGGTGTTTACTACTTTAAATTTACATGATTTTTTTTCTGACCTTTTTTTTCAAGGTCTTCAGCTTGTGACGTCACAATGCTTGTGTGAGATGTTGCAACATTGTTGCGAAAAGCAACTGCCAGTTTTTTAAAGTTGTGCGAGTCACTTAACATACACAGATCAGCATGGGGCCCCTATTCCCTCCCTCCCCCCCCTTCCCCCCTCAACCCCTTCCTCCCCACTCCTTCCCACCTCCACCCCCCCTCCCTCCCCCCCTTCCCCCTCCCCTCCCTCCCCCTCCACCCTCCACACCTCCCTCCCTCCCCCTTCCCTCCCTCCCCTCCTCCCGGTTACAATGGAAACCCTACGAGGATGGGCCCAACGGAGAAAGAGGGGTACTGGGAAAAGGGGAGGTCCCCCTCCCTCCCCTTCCCCTCCCCTCCCCCCCTACCCCTCTCCCTCCCCCCTTCCCCTCCCCTACCCCTCTCCCTCCCCCCTTCCCCTCCCCTCCCCCCCTACCCCTCTCCCTCCCCCCCCTTCCCCCCTCCCTCCCCCTCTCCCTCCCCCTCACCCCCTTCCCCCTCCCCTCCCCCTCCCTCCCCCTCCCCTCCCTCCACACCTCCCTCCTCCCTCCCTCCCCCTTCCCTCCCTCCCCTCCTCCCGGTTACAATGGAAACCCTACGAGGACGGGCCCAACGGGGAAAGAGGGGTACTGGGAAAAGGGGAGGTCCCCCTCCCTCCCCCCTTCCCCATCCCATCCCCCCTCCGTCCCCTCTCCCGCCCCCTTCCCCCCCTCCCCTTCCCCCCTCCCTCCCCTCCTCCCTCCACACCTCCCTCCTCCCTCCCTCCCCTTCCCTCCCATCCTCCCAATGCTTGTGTGAGATGGTTGCAACATTGTTTCGAAAAGCAACTGACAGAAGCACTAAGTAGCCGCGAATGTTTCAAAACCAGCACTTAACCGCGAATGTTTTTTTAAAGAGCACTTAACCGCGAATGTTTCAAAACAAGCAATTAAAAAGCACTTATTTTTTTTTAAGTATTTTTTTTTATTCCAAGAGAATGGGGGGGGGGTCTGAGAATGGGGACTGGGGAGGGGGACAACAGGGGTCGTTGCGGTGGGGGCTTGGTGGTGGGGGAAAGAGGGGTACTGGGAAAAGGGGAGGTCCCACTTCCCCCTCAACCTCTTCCTCCCCCCTCCTTCCCACCTCCATCCCCACTCTCTCCCCCCTCAATCCCAACCTCCATCACCACTCAGCCCCTAACTCCCCCCTCCCTCCTTCCCTCCATCCCACCCTCCCCCAATCCCTCCCTCCACCCTTCCATCCCTCTCCCCCTCCCCCCTCCTTCCACCCTCCCTCCCCCCCTCCCGGTTACAATGGAAACCCTACGGGGACGGGCCCAACGGGGAAAGAGGGGTACTGGGAAAAGAGGAGATCCCCCTCCCTCCCCTCCCCCCTTCCCCCCTCCCCTTCCCCCCTCCCCTTCCCCCCTCCCCTCCCCCCCTCCCTCCCCCTCCCCATCTCCCTCCACACCTCCCTCCTCCCTCCCTCCCCCCCTCCCGGTTACAATGGAAACCCTATGAGGACGGGCCCAACGGGGAAAGAGGGGTACTGGGAAAAGGGGAGATCCCCCTCCCTCCCCTCCCCCCTACCCCCTTCCCCCCTCCCCTTCCCCCTCCCCTCCCCCCTCCCTCCCCCTCCCCTCCTCCCTCCACACCTCCCTCCTCCCTCCCTCCCCCCCTCCCGGTTACAATGGAAACCCTATGAGGACGGGCCCAACGGGGAAAGAGGGGTACTGGGAAAAGGGGAGGTCCCCCTTCCCCCCTCAACCCCTTCATCCCCCCTCCTTCCCACCTCCATCCCCACTCCCTCCCCCCCTCCTCCCCCTCCCTCCCCAACTCCCTCCCCCCTCCCCCCTAACTCCCCCCTCCCTCCTTCCCTCCATCCCTCCCTCCCCAATCCCTCCCCCCCCTCCCTCCACCCTTCCATCCCTCTCCCCCCTCCTTGAAACCCTACGAGGACGGGCCCAACGGGGAAAGAGGAGTACTGGGAAAAGGGGAGGTCCCCCTCCCTCCCCCCTTCCCCCTCCCCCCTCTCCCTCCCCCCTACCCCCCTCCCTACCCTCCCCCCTCCCTCCCCTCCCCTCCTCCTTCCACACCTCCCTCCTCCCTCCCTCCCCCTTCCCGCCCTCCCCTCCTCCCGGTTACAATGGAAACCCTACGAGGACGGGCCCAACGGGGAAAGAGGGGTACTGGGAAAAGGGGAGGACCCCTCCCTCCCTCCCCCCTACCCACCTCCCTCCCCTCTCCCTCCCCCCTTCCCTCCTCCCTTCCCTCCCCTCCCCCCTCCCATCCCCCCCTCTCCCCCCTCCCTCCCCCTAACCCCCTCCCTCCCCCTCTCCCTCCCCCCTCCCCTCCCCCCTCCCTCCCCTCCTCCCTCCCCCTTCCCTCCCCCAACCCTCCCCCTTTCCTCCCCTCCCGGTTACAATGGAAACCCTACGAGGACGGGCCCAACGGGCCCACTCGGTCTAGTATAATACTAAAACTCTGCGGTCCAACATTCCGTATGTATATACGGAAGATTCCGTATGTATATACGGAAGATTCCGAAGATTTCTGTCCATAACTTACAAACCCTGCTCCTCCCAGACGGTACACCAAAGCGCTACGATTTTTGTACCGCCGTATTCACCATTGACGTGGGCAACTGTTGTAAGTACTTTCGTTCAAATTGAAGCTACCTTTTTAAAGCTAGAGAGATATTAAAGTTTAAATTTTCATTTCTAACACTTTTCTTGAAGGGTCCAAACCCTACTCCTCCCAGACGGTACACCAAAGCGCTACGATTTTTGTACCGCCGTATTCACCATTAACATGGGCAACTATTGTAAGTACTTTCGTTCAAATTGAAGCTACCTTTTTAAAGCTAGAGAGATATTAAAGTATAAATTTTCATTTCTAACCCTTTTCTTGAAGGGGCTTCAGTGCGTGATGTCACAATGGCACCCGTGCACCAATGAGAGATCAGCTCGGTTTTAAATTTACATCTTCAGCTTGTGACGTCACAATGCTTGTGTGAGATTGTTGCAACATTGTTGCGAAAAGCAACTGCCAGTTTTTTAAAGTTGTGCAAGTCACTTAACATACACAGATCAGCATGGGGCCCCTATTCCCTCCCTCCCCCCCTTCCCCCCTCACCCCTTCCTCCCCACTCCTTCCCACCTCCATCCCCACTCCCTCCCCCCTCCTCCCCAACTCCCTCCCCACCTCCCTCACCCCTCCTCCCCTAACTCCCCGCCCCTCCCTCCTTCCCTCCATCCTCCCCCCCTCCCTCCACCCTTCCATCCCTCTCCCCCTCCCCCCTCCTTCCACCCTCCCTCCCCCCCTTCTGGTTACAAAGGAAACCCTACGGGGACGGGCCCAACGGGGAAAGAGGGGTACTGGGAAAAGGGGAGGTCCCCCTCCCTCCCCTTCCCCCCTCCCCTCCCCCCTCCCCCTCCCCCCTAACCCTCTCCCTCCCCCTCCCCTCCCCCCCTCCCCTCCTCCCTCCACACCTCCTCCTCCCTCCCTCCCCTCCTCCCGGTTACAATGGAAATCCTACGAGGACGGGCCCAACGGGGAAAGAGGGGTACTGGGAAAAGGGGAGGTCCCCCTCCCTCCCCCCTTCCCCATCCCATCCCCCCTCCCTCCCCTCTCCCTCCCCCCCGTTCCCCCTCCCCTTCCCCCCTCCCTCCACACCTCTCTCCTCCCTCCCTCCCCTTCCCTCCCTCCCATCCTCCCAATGCTTGTTTGAGATGGGTGCTACATTGTTTCGAAAAGCATCACTAACAGATCGCAGTGAGAAGCACTATGTGACCGTGAATGTTTCAAAACAAGCACTTAAAAAGCACTTATCTTTTTTTAAAGTATTTTTTTTTATTGCAAGTCACTTAACATACACAGATCAGCATTGGGCCCCTATGCTCGTGGGCCACCGGGGCAAGTGTTTCGAAAAAAGCACTGAGAGTGTGTCTGGGGGAGAGAGAGAATGGGGGGGGGGGGGGGGTCTGAGAATGGGGACTGGGGAGGGGGACAACAGGGGTCATTGCGGAGGGGGCTTGGTGGTGGGGGAAAGAGGGGTACTGGGAAAAGGGGAGGTCCCACTTCCCCCCTCAACCCCTTCCTCCCCCCTCCTTCCCACCTCCATCCCCACTCCCTCCCCCCTCCCTCCCCCCTCAATCCCAACCTCCTTCACCACTCAGCCCCTAACTCCCCCCCTCCCTCCTTCCCTCCATCCCACCCTCCCCCACTCCCTCCCCCTCCCTCCACCATTCCATCCCTCTCCCCCTCCCCCCTCCTTCCACCCTCCCTCCCCTCCTCCCGGTTACAATGGAAACCCTACGAGGACGGGCCCAATGGGGAAAGAGGGGTACTGGGAAAATGGGAGGTTCCCCTCCCTCCCCCCTCACTCCCCCCTCCCTCCCTTCTCCCTCCCCCCCTCCCTCCCCCTCCCCTTCCCCCCTCCCTCCCCTTCCCCCCTCCCCCCTCCCTCCCCCTCCCCCCTACCCCCTTCCCTCCCCTCTCCCTCCCCCCCTTCCCCCCTCCCCTCCCCCCTCCCTCCCCCTCCCCTCCCCCCTCCACACCTCCCTACTCCCTCCCTCGAAAAGCAACTGACAGAAGCACTAAGTAGCCGCGAATGTTTCAAAACCAGCACTTAACCGCGAATGTTTTTTTAAAAAGCACTTAACCGCGAATGTTTCAAAACAAGCAATTAAAAAGCACTTTTTTTTTTAAAGTATTTTTTTTTTATTCCAAGAGATGGGGGGGGTCTGAGAATGGGGACTGGGGAGGGGGACAACAGGGGTCGTTGCGGTGGGGGCTTGGTGGTGGGAGAAAGAGGGGTACTGGGAAAAGGGGAGGTCCCACTTCCCCCTCAACCTCTTCCTTCCCCCTCCTTCCCACCTCCATCCCCACTCTCTCCCCCCTCAATCCCAACCTCCATCACCACTCAGCCCCTAACTCACCCCTCCCTCCTTCCCTCCATCCGACCCTCCCCCACTCCCTCCCCCCCTCCCTCCACCCTTCCACCCCTCTCCCCCTCCTTCCACCCTCCCTCCCCCCCTCCCGGTTACAATGGAAACCCTACGGGGACGGGCCCAACGGGGAAAGAGGGGTACTGGGAAAAGGGGAGTTCCCCTCCCTCCCCTCCTCCCTCCCCTCCCCCCTACCCCTCTTCCCCCCTCCCCCTCCCCTCCCCCTCCCTCCCCCTCCCCTCCTCCCTCCACACCTCCCTCCACACCTCCCTCCTCCCTCCCTCCCCCCCTCCTGGTTACAATGGAAACCCTACGAGGACGGGCCCAACGGGGAAAGAGGAGTACTGGGAAAAGGGGAGGTCCCCCTCCCTCCCCCCTTCCCCCTCCCCTCCCCCATCCCCTCTCCCTCCCCCTCCCTCCCCCTCCCCCCTACCCCCCTCCCTCCCCTCCCCCCTCCCTCCCCTCCCCTCCTCCCTCCACACCTCCCTCCTCCCTCCCCCTTCCCGCCCTCCCCTCCTCCCGGTTACAATGGAAACCCTACGAGGACGGGCCCAACGGGGAAAGAGGGGTACTGGGAAAAGGGGAGGTCCCCCTCCCTCTCTCCCCCCTACCCACCTCCCTCCCCTCTCCCTCCCCCCCTACCCTCCTCCCTTCCCCCCTCCCCCCTCCCATCCTCCCAATGCTTGTGTGAGATGGGTGCCACATTGTTTCGAAAAGCACCACTAACAGATCGCAGTGAGAAGCACTATGTGACCGCGAATGTTTCAAAACGAGCACTTAAAAAGCACTTATCTTTTTTTAAAGTATTTTTTTTAATTGCAAGTCACTTAACATACACAGATCAGCATTGGGCCCCTATGCTCGTGGGCCACCGGGGCAAGTGTTTCGAAAAAAGCACTGAGAGTGTGTCTGGGGGAGAGAGAGAATGGGGGGGGTCTGAGAATGGGGACTGGGGATGGGGACAACAGGGGCCGTTGCGGAGGGGGCATGGTGGTGGAGGAAAGAGGGGTACTGGGAAAAGGGGAGGTCCCCTTCACCCCTCAACCCCTTCCTCCCCCTCCTTCCCATCTCCATCCCCACTCCCTCCCCCCTCCTCCCCCTCCCTCCCCATCCCTCTCCACCTCCCTCAACCCTCCCCCCTAACTCCCCCCCTCCCTCCTTCCCTCCATCCCTCCCTCCCCCACTCCCACCCCCCTCCCTCCACCCTTCCATCCCTCTCCCCTCCCCCTCCCCCCTCCTTCCACCCTTCCTCCCCCCCTCCCGGTTACAATGGAAACCCTACGGGGACGGGCCCAACGAGGAAAGAGGGGTACTGGGAAAAGGGGAGGTCCCCCTCCCTCCCCCCCTTCTCCCTCCACTCCACCCTCCCCTCCCCCCCTCCCTCCCCCTCCTCTGCTCCCTCCACACCTCCCTCCTCCCTCCCTCCCTCTTCCCTCCCTCCCATCCTCCCAGTTACAATGGAAACCCTACGAGGACGGGCCCAACGGGCCCACTCGGTCTAGTATAATACTAAAACTCTGCGTTCGTGTGTATGTACGGAAGATTCCGTATGTACGAAAGATTCCGAAGTTGATTCCGAAGTTTCTGTCCATAACTTACAAACCCTACTCCTCCCAGACGGTACACCAAAGCGCTACGATTTTTGTACCGCCGTATTCACCATTAACCTGGGCAACTATTGTAAGTACTTTCGTTCAAATTGAAGCTACCTTTTTAAAGCTAGAGAGATATTAAAGTTTAAATTTTCATTTCTAACACTTTTCTTGAAGGGGCCAAACCCTACTCCTCCCAGACGGTACACCAAAGCGCTACGATTTTTGTACCGCCGTATTCACCATTAACATGGGCAACTATTGTAAGTACTTTCGTTCAAATTGAAGCTACCTTTTTAAAGCTAGAGAGATATTAAAGTTTAAATTTTTCATTTCTAACCCTTTTCTTGAAGGGGCTTCAGCGCGTGATGTCACAATGGCACCCGTGCACCAATGAGAGATCAGCTCGCGATGGACAAGCGGCTGCTATTGGGTGTTTACTACTTAAATTTACATAAAAATTTTCTGACCTTTTTTTTCAAGGTCTTCAGCTTGTGACGTCACAATGCTTGTGTGAGATGGTTGCAACATTGTTGCGAAAGCAACTGCCAGTTTTTTAAAGTTGTGCGAGTCACTTAACATACACAGATCAGCATGGGGCCCCTATTCCCTCCCTCCCCCCCCCTTCCCCCCTCAACCCCTTCCTCCCCACTCCTTCCCAACTCCACCCCCCCTCCCTCCCCCCCTTCCCCCTCCCCTCCCCCCTCCCTCCCCCTCCACCCTCCACACCTCCCTCCCTCCCCCTTCCCTCCCTCCCCTCCTCCCGGTTACAATGGAAACCCTACGAGGACGGGCCCAACGGGGAAAGAGGGGTACTGGGAAAAGGGGAGGTCCCCCTCCCTCCCCTTCCCCCTCCCCTCCCCCCCTACCCCTCTCCCTCCCCCCTCACCCCCCTCCCCCCCTCCCTCCCCCTCTCCCTCCCCCCTCCCCCCCCTTCCCCCTCCCCTCCCCCCTCCCTCCCCCTCCCCTCCCTCCACACCTCCCTCCTCCCTCCCTCACCCTTCCCTCCCTCCCCTCCTCCCGGTTACAATGGAAACACGAGGATGGGCCCAACGGGAAAGAGGGGTACTGGGAAAAGGGGAGGTCCCCCTCACTCCCCCCTTCCCCATCCCATCCCCTCTCCCGCCCCCTTCCCCCCCTTCCCTTCCCCCCTCCCTCCCCTCCTCCCTCCACACCTCCCTCCTCCCTCCCTCCCCTTCCCTCCCTCCCATCCTCCCAATGCTTGTGTGAGATGGTTGCAACATTGTTTCGAAAAGCAGCTGACAGAAGCACTAAGTAGCCGCGAATGTTTCAAAACCAGCACTTAACCGCGAATGTTTTTTAAAAAAGCACTTAACCGCGAATGTTTCAAAACAAGCAATTAAAAAGCACTTTTTTTTTTTAAAGTATTTTTTTTTATTCCAAGAGAATGGGGGGGGTCTGAGAATGGGGACTGGGGAGGGGGACAACAGGGGTCGTTGCGGTGGGGGCTTGGTGGTGGGGGAAAGAGGGGTACTGGGAAAAGGGGAGGTCCCACTTCCCCCCTCAACCTCTTCCTCCCCCTCCTTCCCACCTCCATCCCCACTCTCTCCCCCCTCAATCCCAACCTCCATCACCACTCAGCCCCTAACTCACCCGTCCCTCCTTCCCTCCATCCGACCCTCCCCCACTCCCTCCCCCCCTCCCTCCACCCTTCCACCCCTCTCCCCTCCCCCCTCCTTCCACCCTCCCTCCCCCCCCTCACGGTTACAATGGAAACCCTACGGGGACGGGCCCAACGGGGAAAGAGGGGTACTGGGAAAAGGGGAGGTCCCCCTCCCTCCCCCCTCCCTCCACCCTTCCCCCTCCCTCTCCCTCCCCCTCCCTCCCCCTCCCTCCCCCTCCCCCCTACCCCCCTCCCTCCCCTCCCCCTCCCTCCCCTCCCCTCCTCCCTCCACACCTCCCTCCTCCCTCCCTCCCCTTCCCGCCCTCCCCTCCTCCCGGTTACAATGGAAACCCTACGAGGACGGGCCCAACGGGGAAAGAGGGGTAATGGGAAAAGGGGAGGTCACCCTCCCTCCCTCCCCCCTACCCACCTCCCTCCCCTCTCCCTCCCCCCTACCCTCCTCCCTTCCCCCTCCCCCCTCCCATCCCCCCTCTCCCCCCTCCCTCCCCCCTACCCCCCTCCCTCCCTCTCCTCCCCCCTCCCCCCCTCCCCTCCCCCCCTCCCTCCCCTCCTCCCCTCCCCCAACCCTCCCCCTTTCCTCCCATCCCGGTTACAATGGAAACCCTACGAGGACGGGCCCAACGGGGAAAGAGGAGTACTGGGAAAAGGGAGGTCCCCCTCCCTCCCCCCTTCCCCCTCCCCTCCCCCATCCCCTCTCCCTCCCACTCCCTCCCCCTCCCCCCTACCCCCCTCCCTCCCCTCCCCCCTCCCTCCCCTCCCCTCCTCCCTCCACACCTCCCTCCTCCCTCCCTCCCCCTTCCCGCCCTCCCCTCCTCCCGGTTACAATGGAAACCCTACGAGGACGGGCCCAACGGGGAAAGAGGGGTACTGGGAAAAGGGGAGGTCCCCCTCCCTCCCTCCCCCTACCCACCTCCCTCCCCTCTCCCTCCCCCCCTTCCCTCCTCCCTTCCCCCTCCCCTCCCCCCTCCCCTCCCCCCTCCCCTCCCCCCCTCTCCCCCCTCCCTCCCCCCTACCCCCCTCCCTCCCCTCTCCCTCCCCCTCCTCCCCTCCCCCTCCCTCCCCTCCTCCCTCCCCCTTCCCTCCCCCAACCCTCCCCCTTTCCTCCCCTCCCGGTTACAATGGAAACCCTACGAGGACGGGCCCAACGGGCCCACTCGGTCTAGTCTATCTATCTATCTATATAATACTAAAACTCTGCGGTCCAACATTCCGTATGTATGTGTGTATGTGTGTATATACGGAAGATTCCGAAGAATTTCTGTCCATAACTTACAAACCCTGCTCCTCCCAGACGGTACACCAAAGCGCTACGATTTTTGTACGCCATATTCACCATTAACATGGGCAACTATTGTAAGTACTTTCGTTCAAATTGAAGCTACCTTTTTAAAGCTAGAGAGATATTAAAGTTTAAATTTTCATTTCTAACACTTTTCTTGAAGGGGCCAAACCCTACTCCTCCCAGACGGTACACCAAAGCGCTACGATTTTTGTACCGCCGTATTCACCATTAACATGGGCAACTATTGTAAGTACTTTCGTTCAAATTGAAGCTACCTTTTTAAAGCTAGAGAGATATTAAAGTTTAAATTTTCATTTCTAACCCTTTTCTTGAAGGGGCTTCAGCGCGTGATGTCACAATGGCACCGTGCACCAATGAGAGATCAGCTCGCGATGGACAAGCGGCTGCTATTGGGTGTTTACTACTTTAAATTTACATAAAAAATTTTCTGACCTTTTTTTTCAAGGTCTTCAGCTTGTGACGTCACAATGCTTGTGTGAGATGGTTGCAACATTGTTGCGAAAAGCAACTGCCAGTTTTTAAAGTTGTGCGAGTCACTTAACATACACAGATCAGCATGGGGCCCCTATTCCCTCCCTCCCCCCCCCTTCCCCCCCTCAACCCCTTCCTCCCCACTCCTTCCCAACTCCACCCCCCTCCCTCCCCCCCTTCCCCCTCCCCTCCCCCCTCCCTCCCCCTCCACCCTCCACACCTCCCTCCCTCCCCCTTCCCTCCCTCCCTCCTCCCGGTTACAATGGAAACCCTACGAGGACGGGCCCAACGGGGAAAGAGGGGTACTGGGAAAAGGGGAGGTCCCCCTCCCTCCCCTTCCCCCTCCCCTCCCCCCCTACCCCTCTCCCTCCCCCCTCACCCCCCTCCCCCCCTCCCTCCCCCTCTCCCTCCCCCCTCCCCCCCCTTCCCCCCTCCCCTCCCCCCCTCCCTCCCCCTCCCCTCCCTCCACACCTCCCTCCTCCCTCCCTCACCCTTCCCTCCCTCCCCTCCTCCCGGTTACAATGGAAACACGAGGATGGGCCCAACGGGGAAAGAGGGGTACTGGGAAAAGGGGAGGTCCCCCTCACTCCCCCCTTCCCCATCCCATCCCCTCTCCCGCCCCCTTCCCCCCCTTCCCTTCCCCCCTCCCTCCCCTCCTCCCTCCACACCTCCCTCCTCCCTCCCTCCCCTTCCCTCCCTCCCATCCTCCCAATGCTTGTGTGAGATGGTTGCAACATTGTTTCGAAAAGCAGCTGACAGAAGCACTAAGTAGCCGCGAATGTTTCAAAACCAGCACTTAACCGCGAATGTTTTTTAAAAAAGCACTTAACCGCGAATGTTTCAAACAAGCAATTAAAAAGCACTTTTTTTTTTTAAAGTATTTTTTTTTATTCCAGAGAATGGGGGGGGTCTGAGAATGGGGACTGGGGAGGGGGACAACAGGGGTCGTTGCGGTGGGGGCTTGGTGGTGGGGAAAGAGGGGTACTGGGAAAAGGGGAGGTCCCACTTCCCCCCTCAACCTCTTCCTCCCCCCTCCTTCCCACCTCCATCCCCACTCTCTCCCCCCTCAATCCCAACCTCCATCACCACTCAGCCCCTAACTCACCCGTCCCTCCTTCCCTCCATCCGACCCTCCCCCACTCCCTCCCCCCCTCCCTCCACCCTTCCACCCCTCTCCCCCTCCCCCCTCCTTCCACCCTCCCTCCCCCCCCTCACGGTTACAATGGAAACCCTACGGGGACGGGCCCAACGGGAAAGAGGGGTACTGGGAAAAGGGGAGGTCCCCCTCCCTCCCCCCTCCCTCCACCCTTCCCCCTCCCCTCTCCCTCCCCCTCCCTCCCCCTCCCTCCCCCTCCCCCCTACCCCCCTCCCTCCCCTCCCCCTCCCTCCCCTCCCCTCCTCCCTCCACACCTCCCTCCTCCCTCCCTCCCCCTTCCCGCCCTCCCCTCCTCCCGGTTACAATGGAAACCCTACGAGGACGGGCCCAACGGGGAAAGAGGGGTAATGGGAAAAGGGGAGGTCACCCTCCCTCCCTCCCCCCTACCCACCTCCCTCCCCTCTCCCTCCCCCCTACCCTCCTCCCTTCCCCCTCCCCCCTCCCATCCCCCCCTCTCCCCCCTCCCTCCCCCCTACCCCCCTCCCTCCCCTCTCCCTCCCCCCTCCCCCCCTCCCCTCCCCCCCTCCTCCCTCCCCTCCTCCCCTCCCCCAACCCTCCCCCTTTCCTCCCATCCCGGTTACAATGGAAACCCTACGAGGACGGGCCCAACGGGGAAAGAGGAGTACTGGAAAAGGGGAGGTCCCCCTCCCTCCCCCCTTCCCCCTCCCCTCCCCCATCCCCTCTCCCTCCCACTCCCTCCCCCTCCCCCCTACCCCCCTCCCTCCCCTCCCCCCTCCCTCCCCTCCCCTCCTCCCTCCACACCTCCCTCCTCCCTCCCTCCCCCTTCCCGCCCTCCCCTCCTCCCGGTTACAATGGAAACCCTACGAGGACGGGCCCAACGGGGAAAGAGGGGTACTGGAAAAGGGGAGGTCCCCCTCCCTCCCTCCCCCTACCCACCTCCCTCCCCTCTCCCTCCCCCCCTTCCCTCCTCCCTTCCCCCCTCCCCTCCCCCCTCCCCTCCCCCCTCCCCTCCCCCCCTCTCCCCCCTCCCTCCCCCCTACCCCCCTCCCTCCCCTCTCCCTCCCCCCTCCTCCCCTCCCCCCTCCCTCCCCTCCTCCCTCCCCCTTCCCTCCCCCAACCCTCCCCCTTTCCTCCCCTCCCGGTTACAATGGAAACCCTACGAGGACGGGCCCAACGGGCCCACTCGGTCTAGTATAATACTAAAACTCTGCGGTCCAACATTCCGTATGTATATACGGAAGATTCCGTATGTATATACGGAAGATTCCGAAGATTTCTGTCCATAACTTACAAACCCTGCTCCTCCCAGACGGTACACCAAAGCGCTACGATTTTGTACCGCCGTATTCACCATTGACGTGGGCAACTGTTGTAAGTACTTTCGTTCAAATTGAAGCTACCTTTTTAAAGCTAGAGAGATATTAAAGTTTAAATTTTCATTTCTAACACTTTTCTTGAAGGGTCCAAACCCTACTCCTCCCAGACGGTACACCAAAGCGCTACGATTTTTGTACCGCCGTATTCACCAATAACATGGGCAACTATTGTAAGTACTTTCGTTCAAATTGAAGCTACCTTTTTAAAGCTAGAGAGATATTAAAGTATAAATTTTCATTTCTAACCCTTTTCTTGAAGGGGCTTCAGTGCGTGATGTCACAATGGCACCCGTGCACCAATGAGAGATCAGCTCGGTTTTAAATTTACATCTTCAGCTTGTGACGTCACAATGCTTGTGTGAGATTGTTGCAACATTGTTGCGAAAAGCAACTGCCAGTTTTTAATGTTGTGCAAGTCACTTAACATACACAGATCAGCATGGGGCCCCTATTCCCTCCCTCCCCCCCCTTCCCCCCTCAACCCCTTCCTCCCCACTCCTTCCCACCTCCATCCCCACTCCCTCCCCCCCTCCTCCCAACTCCCTCCCCACCTCCCTCACCCCTCCTCCCCTAACTCCCCCCCCCTCCCTCCTTCCCTCCATCCTCCCCCCCTCCCTCCACCCTTCCATCCCTCTCCCCCTACCCCCTCCTTCCACCCTCCCTCCCCCCCTTCTGGTTACAAAGGAAACCCTACGGGGACGGGCCCAACGGGGAAAGAGGGGTACTGGGAAAAGGGGAGGTCCCCCTCCCTCCCCTCCCCTCCCCCCTCCCCCTCCCCCCTAACCCTCTCCCTCCCCCTTCCCCCCTCCCCTCCTCCCTCCACACCTCCCTCCTCCCTCCCTCCCCTCCTCCCGGTTACAATGGAAACCCTACGAGGACGGGCCCAACGGGGAAAGAGGGGTACTGGGAAAAGGGGAGGTCCCCCTCCCTCCCCCTTACACGCTCCCTCCCTCCCCCTCCCCCTCTGCCTCCCCCCTCCCCTCCCCCCTCCCTCCCCCTCCCCTCCTCCCTCCACACCTCCCTCCTCCCTCCCCCCTACCCCCCTCCCTCCCCTCTCCCTCCTCCCCCTTCCCCCTCCCTCCCCCTCCCCTCCTCCCTCCCCCTCCCCTCCTCCCTCCACACCTCCCTCCTCCCTCCCTCCCCCTTCCCTACCTCCCCTCCTCCCGGTTACAATGGAAACCCTACGACGACGGGCCCAACGGGGAAAGAGGGGTACTGGGAAAACGGGTGGTCCCCCTCCCTCCCCCCTTCCCCCCTCCCTACCCCCCTCCCTCCCCTCTCCTCCCCCTTGCCCCTTCCCCCCTCCCCCTCCCCTCCCCCCTCCACACCTCCCTCCTCCCTTCCCTCCCCCCCACTCCCCTCCCGGTTACAATGGAAACCTTACGAGGACGGGCACAACGGGGAAAGAGGGGTACTGGGAAAAGGGGAGGTCCCCCTCCCTCCCCCTTCCACCCTCACCCCTTCCCCCCACCCCTCCCCCTCTCCCTCCCCCTCCCCCCCTTCCCCCCTCCCCCTCCCTCCCCCTCCCCTCCTCCTCCACACCTCCCTCTTCCCTCCCTCCCCCCTCCCTCCCTGCCTCACGGTTACAATGGAAACCCTACGAGGACGGGCCCAACGGGGAAAGGGGTGTGCTGGGGAAAGGGGGGGGGAGAGTAAGAGTGTATCTGGGGGAGAGAGAATGGGGGGTTCTGAGAATGGGGACTGGGGAGGGGGACAACAGGGGGCTTGGTGGTTTGGGAAAGAAGAGTACTGGGAAAAGGGGAGGTACCCCTCCCTCCCCACTCTCCTCCCTCCCTCATCCCTCCCTCCCTCCCGTCCCAGCAGCGCTGACCGCCGGGAGGTGTAGTCGCCGTCGCCTCTCCCGCTGTTTGATTTCATTTATAACAAAGACATTTATTTAAAATGAGGAATGTGATTTTCATTAAGTTTGATTTTATTTATTTTAAAAAAGCTGATGCTCTATAGATAAGTTTATTTCCTTTTCAACAAAGAACGCTGTTTATTTTAAATTAAAATAGACCCTCCCCCCACCCCCCTCCCTCCCCTCTCCCTCCCCATCCCCCTCCCCTCCTTCCCCTCCCCTCCCCCCTCCACTCCACCCTCCCCTCCCCCCCTCCCTCCCACTTCCCTCCCTCCCATCCTCCTGGTTACAATGGAAACCCTACGAGGACGGGCCCAACGGGCCCACTCGGTCTAGTATACTACTAAACTCTGCGGTCCAACATTCCGTATGTATATACGGAAGATTCCGTATGTTTGTACGGAAGATTCCGAAGATTTCTGTCCATAACTTACAAACCCTACTCCTCCCAGACGGTACACCAAAGCGCTACGATTTTTGTACCGCCATATTCACCATTAACATGGGCAACTATTGTAAGTACTTTCGTTCAAATTGAAGCTACCTTTTTAAAGCTAGAGAGATATTAAAGTTAAAATTTCTCATTTCTAACCCTTTTCTTGAAGGGGCTTCAGCGCGTGATGTCACAATGGCACCCGTGCACCAATGAGAGATCAGCTCGGTTTAAATTTACATAATTTTTTTTCTGACCTTTTTTTCAAGGTCTTCAGCTTGTGACGTCACAATGCTTGTGTGAGATGGTTTGCAACATTGTTGCGAAAAGCAACTGCCAGTTTTTTAAAGTTGTGCGAGTCACTTAACATACACAGATCAGCATGGGGCCCCTATTCCCTCCCTCCCCCCCTTCCCCCCTCAACCCCTTCCTCCCCACTCCTTCCCACCTCCATCCCCACTCCCTCCCCCCCTCCTCCCCAACTCCCTCCCCACCTCCCTCACCCCTCCTCCCCTAACTCCCCCCCCTCCCTCCTTCCCTCCATCCCTCCCCCCCTCCCTCCACCCTTCCATCCCTCTCCCCCTCCCCCCTCCTTCCACCCTCCCTCCCCCCCTTCTGGTTACAAAGGAAACCCTACGGGACGGGCCCAACGGGGAAAGAGGGGTACTGGGAAAAGGGGAGGTCCCCTCCCTCCCCTTACCCCCTCCCCCATCCCCCTCCCCCTAACCCTCTCCCTCCCCCTTCCCCCCTCCCCTCCCCCCCTCCCCTCCTCCCTCCACACCTCCCTCCTCCCTCCCTCCCCTTTCTCCCGGTTACAATGGAAACCTACGAGGACGGGCCCAACGGGGAAAGAGGGGTACTGGGAAAAGGGGAGGTCCCCCTCCCTCCCCCCTTCCCCCATCCCATCCCCCCTCCCTCCCCTCTCCCTCCCCCTTCCCCCCATTCCCCCCTCCCCTTCCCCCTCCCTCCCCTCCTCCCTCCACACCTCTCTCCTCCCTCCCTCCCCTTCCCTCCCTCCCATCCTCCCAATGCTTGTTTGAGATGGGTGCTACATTGTTTCGAAAAGCACCACTAACAGATCGCAGTGAGAAGCACTAAATGACCGTGGTCGTGAGAAGCACTAAATGACCGCGAATGTAGCAAAAACAGCACTTTAAACCACTTTAAACCACTGTTTTCAAGTAGCCTTTTTTATTGCAAGTCACTTAACATACACAGATCAACATGGGGCCTCTATGCTCGTGGGCCACCGGGGCAAGTGTTGCGAAACAGCACTTGGAGTGTGTCTGGGGGAGAGAGAGAATGGGGGGGGGGTCTGAGAATGGGGACTGGGGAGGGGACAACAGGGGTCGTTGCGGAGGGGGCTTGGTGGTGGGGGAAAGAGGGGTACTGGGAAAATGGGAGGTCCCCCTTCACCCCTCAACCCTTCCTTCCCACCTCCATCCCCACTCCCTCCCCCCCTCCTACCCCTCCCTCCCCAACTCCCTCCCCCTCCCTCCCCACCTCCCTCAAACCTCCCCCCTAACTCCCCCCTCCCTCCTTCCCTCCATCCCTCCCTCCCCCAATCAATCCACCCTTCCATCCCTCTCCCCCTCCCCCATTCTTCCATCCTCCCTCCCCCCTCCCGGTTACAATAGAAACCCTATGGGGACGGGCCCAACGGGGAAAGAGGGGTACTGGGAAAAGGGGAGGTCCCCCTCCCTCCCCTCCCCCCTCCCCCCTTACCCCCTCCCCTTCCCCCCTCCCCTCCCCCCCTCCCTCCCCCTCCCCTCCTCCCTCCACACCTCCCTCCACACCTCCCTCCCCCCCTCCCGGTTACAATGGAAACCCTATGAGGACGGGCCCAACGGGGAAAGAGGGGTACTGGGAAAAGGGGAGGTCCCCCTTCCCCCCTCAACCCCTTCATCACCCCTCCTTTCCACCTCCATCCCCACTCCCTCCCCCCCTCCTCCCCCTCCCTCCCCAACTCCCTCCCCCCTCCCCCCTTCCCCCATCCCATCCCCCCTCCCTCCCCTCTCCCTCTCCCTCCCCCTTCCCCCCTTCCCCCCTCCCCTTCCCCTCTCCCCCCTCCCTCCCCTCCCCTTCTCCCTCCACACCTCCCTCCTCCCTCCCTCCCCCTTCCCGCCCTCCCCTCCTCCCGGTTACAATGGAAACCCTACGAGGACGGGCCCAACGGGGAAAGAGGGGTACTGGGAAAAGGGGAGGTCCCCCTCCCTCCCTCCCCCCTACCCACCTCCCTCCCCTCTCCCTCCCCCCTTCCCTCCTCCCTCCCCCCCTCCCCTCCCCCTCCCATCCCCCCTCTCCCCCCTCCCTCCCCCTACCCCCCTCCCTCCCCTCTCCCTCCCCCTCCCCTCCCCCCCTCCCTCCCCTCCTCCCTCCCCCTTCCCTCCCCCAACCCTCCCCTTTCCTCCCCTCCCGGTTACAATGGAAACCCTACGAGGACGGGCCCAACGGGCCCACTCGGTCTAGTATACTACTAAAACTCTGCGGTCCAACATTCCGTATGTATGTGTGTATATACGGAAGATTCCGAAGATTTCTGTCCATAACTTACAAACCCTACTCCTCCCAGACGGTACACCAAAGCGCTACGATTTTTGTACCGCCGTATTCACCATTAACCTGGGCAACTATTTGTAAGTACTTTCGTTCAAATTGAAGCTACCTTTTTAAAGCTAGAGAGATATTAAAGTTTAAATTTTCATTTCTAACACTTTTCTTGAAGGGGCCAAACCCTACTCCTCCCAGACGGTACACCAAAGCGCTACGATTTTTGTACCGCCGTATTCACCATTAACATGGCAACTATTGTAAGTACTTTCGTTCAAATTGAAG
>NW_027602175.1:0-46062 GCF_053455715.1 Rhinoraja longicauda | reverse complement strand
GGTGAATGTGAGGGGCTGGGGGTCCTGGAGCGGGGCCGGCGATGGGATCATCCGCCCGGGACTGACAGCTGGAAGATGCGGCGGTGAATGTGAGGAGCCGGAGCCCGGAGCGGAGAGACTGCGGCCGCCCTCTGGGATGCGCTCAGGGCGGGGGTTTATTAATGAGCCGCAGCGCTGAGGTGAGCGGATATTTCACCGCGCTCTTCACCTGCTCCCTGAACTTGGACTGGGTCGCCGCGTAAATAAATGTGTTGGTGCAGCAGCTGAGATTCCTCAGCAAAAACCCGACGTTGTTAAAGATCCATTGGGAATCATTCCCATCATTTCCAGTCCCTGTGATCTGATAATAGACGACGTTTACAAACAGCGTCAGCCACAGGAGGATGAAGCTGCCGGAGATGGTGAAGAGTAAAACCACAGACCTCCTCCTGCTCTCCATCTCCGGGTCACTGCGCTTCTCCCCCTTGCTCTCACCCCTCAGCCCCTGACGGACCCGACTGGCCACTAAAATGTGCCGGACTGTCAGAGCGTTGAGCAGCAGGATCACAGCGAAAGGGAGGAGCGGAGTTAAAACCGTGCCGAACCAGTCAAATGCCACCCACCCGGGGTCAGTGAAATAACTGTCCACCGTGGCACAGTCCCACGGGACATTGTCGATGGTTGTCCGGGGTTCCCGTGTGAAGTAGCGGGCAACGTTTTTCAGACAGAGCAGAACGCCGGCTGTTGCGAGAACCGCAGCCGCAGTTTTCCCGGTGCAATATTTAGTTTTCAGCTTCTGGCAACAAATGGCGACAAAGCGATCAAAGGTGAAAGTGACGGTGAACCAGACAGAACAGTCTGTAGCTGCAAACGTCAGTACATCGATAACACTGCACACAGGGTAGATGGACAGGAAACTCCAATAAAAGTAATGGTATCGGATCTGAAACAAAATGACCTCGATGATCAGGGTGAGTAGATCGGCCGCTGCCATGGCCACCAGGTAGCGAGTGGTGCAGGTGGAGAGGCCGCACTTTCCCCGGGACAGGGTCACAATCGCCACTAAATTCACTGCGGAAAGAGAAGGGGAGCGGACACTGGGCATCACTGAACACGGTCTCCGGGGCTGAACACCGGCTCCACTTTCAGCTGGAGATCAGGAGTGCTGGAGTCGGTGCGCGGCTGCAGGTTTAATAATGTCAGACCCGGCTCCGACTGTGCCCGACCTGCCTGCTTCAGGGGAGAGGAGATAAGGCGACGGGCGGGGTAAAGGGTGGGGAGGGAACGAGCAGCCTCCCGCTACAATAGGCGGAATGATCCTGTCTACAGTTAACCCCGCTCACAGTCTCTGATGGGGTCGGTTTCACAGACTTAACCGTGACCGGCCGCGTTTAACCAGGGCTCTGGGAACTCGGCATCTGATGGGGACGAGCAGGGTTCCAGAGGGAAGGCAGGGACAACTTAGGACCCGGCAGCAGAGTGGCTCCGTTAATGGATTCATTCCACAGTGAGTTCAGTTCGGTAACAACACACGCCGGTAGATCCGCGGCCACTGGTTCAGGAGATCGATCCAATTATTGACCAACAGGCGGTGGAATCCGACTGTGACAGGCTCCACAGTGAGACCTGTCCACAGGAGCGGGTGTTCACTCTGATCAATAACTCAGACACAGTGAACTTCACAATGTAAACCCCTCCCAGTCACACCGTCCCAGAGAGCTGCCTGTCCCGAGCACTGGGCAAGGTCCCACTGGAGGCAAGAACAACATTCTAGTGGGTCCCGGCAGTGGGAGCAAAAGAGGGTTAGTTTCGGCTGTCTGAAAATAAGAAAAATCACAGCGTTAATTCTAAAATATTTAATTTAGAGGATAGATATACTCCACATATTCTTGCACAACGATCATCAGTTGGGAATCTTGTAACAGAATCAGAATCAGGTCAATATCTGTGAACACACGGAGTTATAAAACTTGAATTGTTCTGCTCACTTACCAGGGACTCCAACGGCAGCAATGATCACGTACAAGATTTTCTCAACGTCCATATATTCCCAATAATGGTGCCCCATTTTCCCTGCCCAGCGACGTGTCCCCGTGAGCTACCGGTAAACTCTCGGAATGAAATGGCGGGGCAGAACATTCCCGGAGATTTTATACCATTTTCCGTCTCCACCGGGACAGTGAACTTTCAGCAGAGATTAAAAAATAGAGATTTTGAAATGATTCGCAAACAGATGACATCAGCCAAGTGAAATCCCTGCTGACACAGGTCGTGATTTATTCAGGGAATTGATTGAGAAACTCCGAAGACTGGGAATGGTGGCGATACTGAGGGATGGAAATTGGGAGCGGCATTGTTCCAGTAAAGGGGATATTGTTTCAAACTCCATCGGATCCAATTCTCCGCCTCATGTTGTTTGTCTGATTTCATTCAATCCGCTTAACTCACTAAGGCAATCCCAAATTCCAGTGACCCTCTCAGGGCTTCTGGTGCCCGGTTTGATGGTGGACTGGGCGACGTTTGTCCACAGGTTGAGGAATTAGATCAACAGATCACCTCGCACTAAAGTGGCCCCTCCACTCTGCTTCACCACTCAATATGATCGCGGCTTAACTGACTGCAACCTCACCCCCACACTCCCGGCGAGGCCGGTAACCATTCACTCCTTGCTTGCCTGCAGTGGGTTTGATTTTGCGCCGGGACAATAACATTCTCTGCCTTCGTCACCTCTGAGCAGGAACGACCGAAAGACTCACGACACTCAGAGAACAGAAACATTGTGGCTTCAGAATTGTCTGAAACCCAAATAAAACAGCGAATGATGCGGCACATCTCCCTCCTCCCTTTCTCTCTCCCTCCATCCTTACTGCTGTCGCTCTCTCTGAACTATCACTCTCTCCTACCATCTCTAATCTTCCTCTCGACGCCGCCATCTCTCTGTCAACCGCTCTCTCCTAACCCCCCTCCTTCTCACTCCCATTGCATTTATCCCTCCGTTTCTTTCTATCTATCTGACCCTTCCATCGCTCCGTTTTGCCAACCCACGCGATCTGAACTCCGCTCTCTTTTCATGTTCCCACTCTCCCTTTGTTACTGAACTCTCCCTCCATCTCTTCTTTCGTCTTCTCCGCTATCTCGTCCTTTCATAACTGTACTCCCTATCTGTCTCTCTCTTTTCCCCAACACTCCTCCTGCTCGCCCTCACCTCCCTCTCCAAGGCCTTTCTTGCGAAGTGCGGTTAAAACGGCCAGCCACCATGGGATGTCTCTCTACCCCGTTCCCTCACACTTCAATAGCCCTTCCAGGTGAGGCTGATGTTCACATGCACCTCATCTAATCCCTTCTATTGCATGCGGTGTTCCAGATATGGTCTCCTTTGCATCGGCGTGGTCAAGTGGAGACTCGGCGACCGTTCGGCCCAACACTTACCGTCGTTCCGTCAAGGCCTCCCGGATCTTCCCGTTGTAACTCGCCTTCCCACACTGACCTTTCTGTCCTTTGCTTCCTCCATTGCCAGACTGAAGCGACATGCAAACTGAAAGAACGCCACTTCATATTCCGCCCTTGGTGCCTTGCAACAATAGGTGCAGGAGGAGGCCATTCGGCCCTTCGAGCCTGTACGCACCGCCATTCAATGTGATCATGGCTGATCATTCTCAATCACTACCCCATTCCTGCCTTCTCCCCATACCCCCTGACTCCGCTATCATTAAGAGCTCTATCTAGCTCTCTCTTGAGTGCATTCAGAGAATTGGCCACCACTGCCTACTGAGGCAGAGAATTCCTAATGGTATGAACTTTGAATTATCCAATGTTAGGTAACTAAGTGCAAATTCCCACTTCCCCCTCCCTCTTCCTCGTGCTTCATCCGGACTCGCACCAATATATCCCCTCCACCACATCTTCAACCGATATTACTTCCTCTTTCTTTATAATTCCATCCTGCTCAACCCTTACCTCGCACCTGACAATGAAAACGGTATTCACCCGCTTATCGTTCAACTCGCTTTGTCCTGCTGTTCCCCCGTCCCACCACAATCAGTCTGAAGAAAGGTCCCGAACCGAAACTTCACCCATCCATGTCCTTAGCAGGGTTAGCCAGTTCGGCTTGTCCTCTACAACTCTCACCAACATCTACAGATGCACCATAGAAAGTATTTTATCAAGATGCATCACAGCTTGGTTTAGGAACAGCTCCATACAAGAACGCAAGAAATTGCTGCGAATTGTCCAGACCATCACACAAACCAACCTCCGTTATATTGACTCAATTTATAAACCACGCTGCCTCGGCAAGGCCAGCAGTATATCAAGGACGAGTTGCACCCTTGCCACTCCTGCTTCTCCTCTGTCCCATCAGACAAAATGTATAGAAGTGTGAAAATGCACACCTCCAGTTTCAGGGACAGCGTCTTCCCAGCTGTTATCAGGCAACGGAATCATCCCACCACAACCAGAAAGCAGTGCTGAACTACTATCTACCTCTTTGTTGATCCTCGGACAATCCTCAATCGGATTTTGCAGGCTTTACCTTGCACTGAACGTTATCCCCTTATCATGTATCTATACTCTGTAAATGGCTCGGCTGTAATGATGTATTTTGTTTTACCACTGACGAGGTAGCACGCAACAAAAGCTTTTCACGGTACCTCGGTACACGTGACAAGAAACTGCACTGAACTGACATACTCAACTAGATTTCTCCAGAGGTGTAGCCTGACTCGCATTGGATATTGATTGTGTGTGACAGTGCGAGTGTGCGAGTCCTTGCAAGAGTGTGTTAGCACGTGAGTGCGAGTGTGAATGTGTGAGATTGTGCAAATGAGTCGGTGTGTGTGTGTATGCGTTAGTGTATGCGGTTGCAGGAATTTCAATGATTCAATGATACTTTATTATCACGTAACCATGTAGAGTGAAATGCTTTGTTTTGCAGACAACCCGGTAACATCATGTCGCAGACCTCACCTAGGCAGTACAAAAGTGTCGCCCCATTTTGACGCCGACAAAGTTACAAACGCTCCCTGCCGCCGCACCGCGAGTCGCCCCTTCGTTCTCGGCGGCCTTCCTCGCTCTCCGACGGTCCACCTCGCTCTCTGCGGTTCCTCGCGGCTCCCTCCTCGCTCCCGAGGCGCGGTTCCCATCGCCATCCGCGGTAGGCGAGCCGGGCCTACCGGGCCGACTGAAGGGCATGGCCCCGCTCACCGGGACACTCCCGGCCACACTGCGCTGCGCTGCTCGACGCGAACATCCAAGGATAAACTCAATCCCAAAATGTGCACGTGTGCATGCGGGTCTGCGTGTGAGAGAGCGGTAATGTAATAGTGCCTATATTTGTGTGTGTGTGTGTGTGTCTGTCTGTGCGAGTGCGTGAGTATGCGTGTGAGTGTGTGAGCATTAGTAAATGTGGATGCAAGTGCGATTGAATGTATCTGTGTCTCTGAGTGGGAGAGTGCATGTGGGTTTGTGAAGGACCGTGTTTGCGTCTGTGCGTGTGTGTGGCTGTTTGTGAGAATGTGAGAGAATATGTGGGATGTGAGTTTGTCAGTGTGTTTCAGTATGTAATTCTTTGATAGTGTGTGTGTGTGTGCGTGTGTGTGGGAGAGTATATGATAGTGTTGTCAGAGAATGTGTTCGTGTGTAAGTATGTGCGAATGAGTGCGTGTATCTTCGTGCTAGTGCGTGTGAATATCTATTAGTGCGAGTGCATGTGTACGTGTGATTGTGTGTGAGAATGTGTGAGAGTATATTTGATTGTTTGTGATTGCATTTGAGAGATTGTGTGTCTTCGTGCGCGGGTATGTGTGTGTGTGTGCGTGTTTGACTGTGTTTGAGGGTGTGAACATGTGTGTTTGTAATGATGTAATGACATACTGTGGGTTTTAGTGACGACGTGACACGCTGTGGGGCATTACTGATGGAGTGACACACTGTGCAGTGGAACTGATGGAGTGACACAATGTACGGTAGTAAAGGTGGATTAACACACTGTGGGTTGGTACAGATGGAGTGACACACTTTGAAGTTGTATTGATGAAGTGACACACTGCGCAATAGTACTGGTGGAGTGACACACTGTGCAGTGCACTGATGGAGTGACACAATGTGGGGGTAGTACTGATGGAGTGACACAATGTGGGGGTAGTACTGATGGAGTAACACAATGCGCTGTGTGGTTGTTGTTCGTCCTTCGGGTTCGATGATGACCATGACTTCACTTTCAGTTGGAGGACGGTAGATCTTCTGCTTGGTGGTAAGGCCGAGTCCTCTCAGCTCCCAAACATTCCCACGGAGTCGCCCAAAGACAGCACTGGCCTTGGCAATCCTGTTGTTAACCTCAGCGTCAATGTTCACCACTCGCGAGAGTGTACTGCCCAGATAGGTAAAGCTGCCGACTGCCTGTAGATTCTGCCCCTTCACCGTGATGTGTGGTTCCTGGTAGGGCTTTCCAGGCGCGGGCTGGTACATAACTTCAGATGTTTTGGTGCTAATGAAGAAACCAAAGTTGTCATAGGCCTGTGAGAAGCAGTTCATTTCTTGCTGCATCTTCTGCTCTGTGCTGGCGTTGAGGGCGCAGTCATCAGCAAACAAAAAAATTCTGATGATGGTCCCCTTCACCTTTGTAACAGCTTGCAGGCGCCTGAGGTTGATCAGCCTGCTGTCAGTTCCTGTACCTGATGTGTATTCCATCCTGGCAGTCACGGAAGGCATCAGTCAGCATGGCAGAGAAAACCATGCTGAAGAATGTAGGGGAAAGAACACAACCTTGCTTCACGCCGTTTGTCACTGGAAAGGCTTCCGACTCGTCTCCATCATCTAGCACTTTCACCATCATGCCGTCATGGAACTGCCGAACAATCGTGATGGACTTGCTAGGACAGCCAAACTTCTGCATTATCTTCCACAAGCCATCAAGTCAGATCGACGAAGGTCACGAAAAGGTCGATGTGCTGCTCTTGGCATTTTTCCTGGAGTTGGCGTGCAGCAAATATCATGGTCGACAGTTCCACGCCCGGCACGGAAACCGCACTGGCTTTCTGGAAGGAGACCCTGCTCAAGGTGTTGAATGAGACGGTTGAGCAGGATGCGGGCCAAGATCTTCCCAGCTATGGACAGGAGGGAGATGCCTCAATGATTGTCGCAAGTCTGGCGGTTGCCTTTCCTCTTGTAGACGTGGACTATGCTAGCATCTTTCAGCTGTTGTGGGACCTTCCCTTCATTCCACATGGACTGGAAGAGTTCAGTCAGCTTCTGCATCATGACAGGGCCTACTTTGAACACTGTAGTACTGATGGAGTGACACCAGTTGATGCAGTTCGTGTGGATTAACACACTGTGGGTTGGTACAGAATGAGTGACACACTGCAGTAGTACTGATGAAGTGACACACTTTGCAGTAATTCTGATGGAGTGATACACCGTGGGCCTCTACTGATGTAGTAACACACTGCGGGTAATACTGATGGAGTGACACAACGAGTAGTACTGTTGTTATGGCAAACTGTAGAGTAGTACTGACGAAGTGACACACAGTGGAATAATACTGATTTAGTGACAAATTGTGATGTAGTTATGTTGTAATGACATACTGTGGGGAAGAATTGATGGATGAAACACTGTGGGGTAGACTAATGGAGTTATACATTGTGAGGTAGTACTGAAAAACTGGCACAATGTGGCGTAGAATTGATGGACTGACACCCTGTGGTCGTACTGATATAGTTCCACACTGAAGTAGTACTGACGGAGTGACAAACTGTGTGGCAGTACTCATGTCATTGCATCAGTACTACCACGCAGTTTGTCACTCCATCACCCCACCCCTTGGGGTAAAACTGATGGAGTGACACGCTGTGGAGTAGTACTGATGGAGTGACACACTGCGCGGTTGTACTGATGGAGTGACATACTTCGGTGTAGTGCTGATTGAATGACACACTGGGGGTAGTATGGACAGAATGGCGCACAGTGGGCGAGTACTGAAGTATTGACACAATGTTCGGTGGTACTGTCGGGTTGCACATTGTAGGACTGACGGTGGGGCAGTACAGATGGAGGGTTACACTGTTGGGCAATACTAATTGAATGAGTCCGTGTGGTTGTACATAATGGAATAACAAGCTTAAGGCAGTACTGATGGAGTGCATCACTGTGGTGTAGTACTGATGGAATAACATATTGTAGGGTAGTACTGATGGAGTGACACGCTCCAGTGTTGTACTGATGGAGTGTAACACTGTGGAGTAGTACTGGTGTAATGACGTACTGTGGGGGTGTATTGATGGAATGACACACTGTGGGGTAGCCCGGATGTAATAGCACATTCTGTTGGAGTGACGCAGTAATACTGACGGACTGACATGCTCTGCGGTAGTACAGTTGCGATCAAAAACTGTGGTGAAATAGTGATGGAATTACACGCTATGGAGTCGCAGTGATGGGTTAGCACACTGTGGGGTAATGCGGATGGAATGGCAGATTTGAGGTAGTCCTAATGGAGTGAAACGCTTTGGGGAGTACTGATGGAAGAAAAAACTGCGGAGAGTACTGATGGAGTGACACGTTCTAGGGTTGCACTGGAGTGACATGATGTGGGGCAGTACCGATGTAGTGTAACAATATGGAGTTGTATTGATGCAGTGAGACACTGTGTGGTTTCACCGACGGAGTGAAACACTGAGCGGTAGTACTATTGTGATGACAAACTGTGGTGTAGTACTAATGCAGTGATACACTGAGTGTCAATACTGATGGAATGACACAATTTGTGGCAGCACTTATGGAGTGACCCACTGGGATAGTCCTGATTGAATGATAAACATCGGGTAGTGCTAATGGCGTGAGGCATTGTGGGGAAATACTAATAGAGTGAAACTGTGGGGAATTACTGATGGAGTGACACAGTGAGATAGGGCTGATGGAGTGACATACTGTGGGAAATACTGATGGAGTGACACGCTGCGTCGTAGTACTGATGGAGTGATAATGTATTGTTCTGATGGAGTGACACACATACTGATGCAATGATAACCCGAGTGATATTCCTGATGGTGCGATGCTCTATGGGGAGGCACTGATGAAGTGGCAAAGTGTAGGGTAGTACAGATGGAGTAACAAACTCTATTTTATTACTGATGCAGTGGCACACTGTGGGTAGTGCTGGTGGAGTGACACACTTTGAGGTAGTACTGATGGAGTGACACACTATGTGGCAGTTCTGACGCAATAGCATATTGTGGAATAGTACTGATTGTGTGACACCCTGCGGTGTAGTACTGTTGGATAGACATATACCAGAGTAATACTGGTGGATTGAAGCACTGTAGGGTAGTACTGATTGAAGGACTCATTGTGTAGTACTGATGGAGTGACACACCGTTGGCTAGTACTGATAGAGTGACACCCTGTGTGATAGTACTAATGGAATAATACACAAGGTGGTACTGATGTTGAAAAACACTGTGCGTGTGTATTGATGGAATGGTATATAGTGCGGTCGTACCAATGAAGTGACACGCTCTAGGGTTGTACTGATGGAGTGACATAGTGTGTTGTAGTAATGATCGTCTAACACACTGTAGGCTTGTATTGATGGAGTGATAGCCAGTGGGGTAGTATTGATGGGGTGACACAATGTGGGCAGTACAGATGGATCAATACACTTTGGGGTAGTACTAGCGAAGTGACAAACTGTGGGCGGGCACTGATGGAGTAAAACATTTTGGTGTATTACTGATGGAGTGACACAGTGTGCCGTAGTACTCATGGAGGAACAAACGATATGGTAGTATTGATGGCGTGGCATACTGTGGGATAGTATTAATGGTGTGAAACTAAATGGGATACTACTGATGTAATGACACATTATAGGGTAGTTCTGATGGAGTGACACATTGAGGGGGAGAACTGATCGAATGCAAACTGTGGGATAGTACTGATGGAATGACTATCCATTTAGTAGTATTGATGCAATGGCATTCCATGGGATAGTTCCGAATGAATGACATGTTGTGATGCAGTAATGATGGAGTAACAGACGATATGGTAGTACTGATGGATTGACACGCTGTGGGATAGTACTTATGGATTAGCATCCTGTGGGGTAGTACTGAAGGACTGATACATTTTGGGGTAGCACTGTTGGAGTGACACAATCGATGGTATTACTGAAGGGGGGGAAAGCTGTGGGTAGTACGGATGAAATTACATACCTAAGGTAGTACTGACAGTGTGAAACACCGTGGGGCAGAAATGATGGAATGACATACTGTGTCATACACGCTCTTGGGTTCTACTGATGGAGTAACATGTAGTACTGATGGAGTGACAGACTGTGAAGTAGTATTGACGAGTGACCTAACGTGGGGTATTATTGATGTAATGGCACATTGTGGGGTAGTACTGATGGAGTGACAGACTATGCGGTAGTACTATTGTTATGACATAATGTGGGATGGAATTGGTAGTGACACCCTGCGGTAGTACTGATGGAGTGACGCACTGTAGGGTAGTACTGGTGTAATGGTATACTGTTGGATAGTACTGATGGAGTGATGCACTGTGGGGTAGTACTGGTGTAACGGTATACAGTGGGATAGTACTGATGGAGTGACGCACTGTAGGGTAGTACTGGTGTAATGGTACACTGTCGGATAGTACTGATGGAGTGACGCACTGTAGGGTAGCACTGGTGTTATACTGTTGGATAGTACTGATGGAGTGATGCACTGTGGGGTAGTACTGGTGTAATGGTATACTGTTGGATAGTATTGATGGAGTGACGCACTGTAGGGTAGTACTGGTGTAATGGTATACTGTCGGATAGTACTGATGGAGTGACGCACTGTAGGGTAGTACTGGTGTAATGGTACACTGTCGGATAGTACTGATGGAGTGATATCGGCGAGACAAAGCGCATGCTCGGCGAATGTTTCGCTGAACAGTCCCACACAGTCCTACCTGATCTCCCGGTTGCTCAGCACTTTAACTCACCCCCGCTCCCCCATTCCCAATCTGAACTTTCTGTCCTGGGCATCCTCCATTGTCAGAGTGATGCCCAGCGCAAATTGGAGGAACAGCACCTCATACTTCGCTTGGGCAGCTAACATACCAGCGATATGAACATTGATTTCTCTAACTTCAATTAGCCCTTGCTTCCCCTCTCTCTCCACCCCTCCTCCTTCCCAGCTCTCCCACCAGTCTCACTGTCTCCGACAACATTCTATCTCTTTCCCGCCGACCTTTTCCGACATCAGTCTAAAGAAGGGTCTCGATCCGAAACGTCACGCATTCTTTCTCTCCAGAGATGCTGCCTGTCTCGTTGAGTTGCACCAGCATTTTGTGTCTACCTTCCATTTAAACCAGCATCTGCATTTCTTTCCTACACGAAGTACAAGGCACGGCAGGACTTTCGGCTAATAATGGCTGTGCCGAACATGAGACGACCACCCTTACCTGCCTGCTCACAATGCATAATAATAATAATAATAATAATAATATTCATTTATTGTCATTGCAACGAGTACAACGAAATTAAAAAATAGCCAATCCTGACGGTGCGTACAAACATATATGCAATAAATGCAAAAAACAAATAAATACATAAATACAATTAAATACAATTATATTAAGTACAAGATTTTTTAACGGTGTTGCCTAGTGCAAAGGTAGTGTTCAGTTCTCGTATGGCCCTGGGGTAAAAACTGTTCTTAAGTCTGTTTGTTCGGGATTTGATCGACCTGAAACGTCGACCAGAGGGCAGATGAACAAACAGACGGTGGCCGGGGTGGGATGGATCTTTTATTATTTTGCCTGCTCTACTGAGCATTACCTGAAAATCTGAACTTGTCTTAAATATCACTATTGTTTCTGCCTCCAACACCACTGGAGTGGGTGGTAAGATTTTAGGACCCGTTATACAGGATGATGTGACAGAGTATTTATAAGTGCACGATGAAATAGGCATAAGTTGGCATGGCTTTGTGAAGGGAAGGTCGTGTTTGATAAATTTGCTGGAATTATCTGAAGAAGTAAATAGCAAGACAGCCAAAGGAGAGACAGTAGGTGTTGTTTACTTTGATTTTCAGAAAGCCTTTGATAAGGTGTCACAAGATGGCTGCTTATGAAGATGAGAGCCCACGCTGTCAAAGGGCAGATACCAGCATGGATAACTGGTTGGCTGGATGGCAGAAGACAAAGAGTGGCAATAAAGGGGGATTTTTTTCTCGTTGGCCAACAGTAAATAGTGGAGATCTTCAAGGATTGGTGTTTGTCCGCTACTCCACGTTTTATATTATGATTTGGACGAGGGGATTGAAGGCTTTGTGGCCAAGTTTGCGGATGTTACGAAAAGAGGTGGAAGGGCAGGTAGTTTAGAGAAAGCATGGACTCCGCAGAAGGACTTGGACATGTTGGGGGAATGGGCAGAGAAGTGGCAGATGGAATATAGTGTAGCAAAGTGCGGAGTACTGCATTTTGGTAGTATGAATAATGGCGTAGACTATTGTCTAAGTGGGGAAATAACCCATAAATCGAAAGTGCAAAGGGACTTGGGAGTGCTGGTTATCGTGTCGTATCTCCATTCGTGCTACGGCCTAACACCGTGGAGTCGGCGGCCTCCAGCTAGGATCGACCTTGA
Organism: Rhinoraja longicauda; assembly: GCF_053455715.1. Taxonomy (NCBI): domain Eukaryota; kingdom Metazoa; phylum Chordata; class Chondrichthyes; order Rajiformes; family Arhynchobatidae; genus Rhinoraja; species Rhinoraja longicauda. The sequence goes on along the minus strand of NW_027602175.1, from coordinate 33,449 downwards.
AGACTTCGGTCGCGGGGCCTGGACTTGCCATCTCGGAAGCTTCGGCCGTGGGCCCTGCAGACCGCAACATCTGGAGTTCGCAGGTCCCTGGCTGGCGACCGGCTTTCGGGAGCTCCAGCCGTAGCAGCATCGACCGCCCCGAAGCGCGATGTTTGATCGACCCGCTCGCAGGGCCCTCGTCGCCCTGCGTGGCCTGGCCACGGCACTTCCCATCACTCGGTAGGGGCTTAGGACCTTCATCGGCCTGCTCGGCTCGGCCTGGGACTTTCCATCGCCCGGTGGGAGCTCAGAACCTTCATCGGCCTGCTCGGCTCGGCCCTGGGACTTTCCATCGCCCGGTGGGGGCTTCAAAAGTCGAGTGCCTCCATCGCCTTGTGGCACCACGGGAGAAGAATGAGGAGGAGATAAGACTTTTCTTTGCCTTCCATCACAGTGAGGGTGTGCCTGGAGCAATCACTGTGATGGCTGTTTGTGTTAAAATTGTAATTGTGTGTCTTGTGTTCTTTATTGTCTACAGCCGGACCCTGACGTGTGAGGACGCTGGCGCTGTTTGTTCGCCGCTTCTCCGTCAGGACAAATCTTTTGTTCGTTTGTTTGTTTTTATGTCTTGACTGTTTTGTACAGCGTCTTTGAGCATTTGGAAAAGCGCTATAAAAAATAAATGTTTATTATTATTATTATTATTATTATTATTATTATTATTATTATTATTATTATTATTATTATTATTGTTATTATTATTATTATTATTATTATTATTATTATTATTATTATTATTATTATTATTATTATTATTATTATTATTATTATTATTATTATTCCCAAATTTTTTATCTGCAAGTTGAATCGGTGAGAATGATCAGCCATGATCACATGGAATGGTGGTGCTGGCTCGAATGGCCAAATGGCCTACTCCTGCACCTATTGTCTATTGTTCTAATGTCTAATGGAAGCAAACTCAGTGCTTGCATTTATTTCAAGAGGACTTGTATACAGAAACACGGATGTAATGTTGAGGCGATACAAGGCGCTGGGAAGGCCGCATTTGGAATATTGTGAGCAATTCTGGGCACCATATGAGAGGAAAGGTGTGCTGGCTCTGGAGAGGTTCCAGAGGAGGTTTACAGGAATGATCCCAGCAATAAATTAACCTATGGCGAGGGTTAGGTCGGCTCCCGGCTTGCACTCGGAGTTTAGAAGTATGAGGGTGGACCTCATTGAAACATACAGATATGTGAATGGTTTAAATCCAGTGGATGTGGAAAGTATGTTTCCACTTGTGGGAGCGTCTCGGACAAGAGATCATTTCCTCAGAATGCATCTACGTTCTCTTTTGAAGATGCTCAGAAATTTAATTAGTCAGAAGGTGATGAATTTGTGGAATTATTTGCCACAACAGGGTGTGTAGGTCACGTCAGTGGATATTTAAAGGCGTAGACAGAAAGATTCTTAATTAATACAGGTATCAGAAGTTATGGGGAGAAGGCAGGAGAATGGGGTTTGGAGGGAAAAAGATTGGCGGATAAGACGATTAGCCGAATGGTCTAATTCTACTCCTATTCCTTATCACCCAATGCAGACCTCCGATGCACACACTGCCCCTTGCTTTCCCTGCACCGCTCGTTTAAACTTCATTCCTTTCACCATAAAGGGGTGGCCTTCAATACTTGATATTTCCATCTTGCGAGGAATGTTCTGACTGTTTACCATATCTTTGCCTCTCATAATTTGCTATCGATCTATCAGGTTACTGCCCGAACTCCGATGAATCAGTCCGACGTCTGATTGTTCATAAGCTCCAGGCGATGTTCTTGTAAACGTCTTGAACACGATTTCCGAAGCGCCCATATCCTTCGTGAACGAGAGCGAACATAACTGTCTGTACACAATGCTGCAAAAGCGGCCGAAGTAAAGTTCTCTAAAGTTGAATATTGACATCTGACTCATATTCAATGACTCGGTCAACTATAGCAAGCATTCTACGCGGCTTATTTATGACTCTAAACGTACTACCACGATTTGCGTGTTTCGCATTGGGAACTCAAGGTCCATCATAAGCAATGCTGATGCTGCGATGCACTTATATTGTACAGACAGTGAGGGCTGTTGTGCCTCGATGTGTACTGCTGATGTTCTGCTGATGTGTACTGCTGATGTTCTGCTGATGTTCATGCTGATGTTCATCCACGGAAGGGCGCCATGACAGTATATTCCCACTGTCCATGTACTGAAGTGCGCTGTGTGTGGATGTTGCCGTGTGCTGCTGATGTTCATCCAGGGGAGGGCGCCATTACAGTATATTGCCACTGTACATGCACTGAGGTGCGCTGTGTGTGGATGTTGCCGTGTGCTGCTGGTGTTCATCCACAGGAGAGCGGTGTGACAGTCCATTGCTACTGTACATCCACTGGGGTGCGCTGTGTGTGGATGTTGCCGTGTGCTGCTGATGTTCATCCAGGGGAGAGCGATGTGACAGTCTATTGCCACTGTACATCCACTGGGGTGCGCTGTGTGAGGATGCTGCAGTGCACTGTTAAAAAAGAACACTGGGTACAAAAGTCATAGCAGCAGAGTTAGTGCACCAAGGCCCATCGAGTCCACTCCGGCATTCTATCATGGATCGCCTATCGTTCCCACTCAACTCCATTCTCCTGCCGCCTCCCCGTAATTGTCGACACTCTTATGAATCACGACCATGTCCAGCTCCGATTTTAAAATACCCAATGACGGTTTCTACAGCTATCTGTGGCAGAATTCCAAAGATTTACCACCTTCTTACGAAATAAATCTCTCATCATCTCATTTTAAATGTACGTCCTTTTATTCTGAGGCTAGTCAAAGGGTGGTGAATCTGGGGAATGCTGCCACAGACGCCTCTGGAGGCCGTCATTGGGGCATTAACAGGTTTTTAAATTGGGGACTGACAGGTCCGTGATTAGTAAGTGTCAAAGTTGCGGTTGGGTTTTAGTGGGAAAGATAGGGCAGCCATGATCGAATGGCGGATCAGACTCGGTGAGCCTAGTGACTTACTCAAATGACGTATGAACTTATGAACTAATTACTGACGCCGGGATTGGACGGAGTCTATAGACATAGAAAGCTTAGAAAATAGGTGCAGGGGGATGCCCTTTGGCCCTTCGAGCCAGCACCGCCATACACTGTGATCATGGCTGATCATGCACAATCAGTAACCTGTGCCTGCCTTCTCTACAAATCCATGATTCCGCTTGACCCTAGAGCTCTAACACTGGTCGCTATTCAAAGATTTGACAATTGACCCGAACGACGACGTCAACACCTTTACAAATGCCATGAGAAAATGTGCGCAGAAATGCGATTCCCGACGCAGTCTAGCCATCTCTTTATCCAGCTAATTGCGAAAAGCCACGCTAGCTCTCTAGCTCTCTAGCTGTCTAGCTCTCTAGCCATCTAGCTGTCTAGCTGTCTAGCTATGTGGCTATCTAGCCATCTCGATCTGTAGCTATTAATATAGTTATATATCTACCTGACTAGCTATCTAGCTAAGGTAGACAAAATGCTGGAGTAACTCAGCGGGTCAGGCAGCATCTCAGGAGAGAATGAATGGGTGACGTTTCGGGTCGAGCCCTTCAGACTGATGTCAGCGGATGGAGCCGGAAAAAGATAGGATACAGGCGGAGACAGGAAGACTGGTGGGAGAACTGGGAAGGGGGGGTGGATTGAGAGGGAAAGCAGGGACTATCTGAAGTTAGACAAGTCAATGTTGATACCGCAGAGGTGTAAACTACCCAAGCGAAATATGAGGTGATGTTCCTCCAATTTGCGCTGGTCCTCACTCTGACAATGGAGGAGCCCCATGACAGAAAGGTCAGATTGGTAATGGGAGGGGGAGTTGAAATGCTGAGCCACCGGAAAATCAGGTTGGTTGAGACTGACTGAGCGGAGGTGTTCAGCGAAACGATCGCCGAGCCTGCGCTTGGTGTCGCCGATGGAGAGAGGTTGACACTTCGAACAGCGGATACATTTGATGACGTTGGAGGAGGTGCAGGTGAATCTCTGCCTCACCTGGAAAGACTGTTCGGGTCCTTGGATGGAGTTGATTGGGGAGGTAAAGGGACTCGCCCCTCAAACACCTGTCCCTTTAACTCCCCACTCGACCAACATCTGTCCCTTTACTTCTCCCCTCGACCAACGCCTGTCCCTTTACCTCTCCCCAACTAGCCTTCTAACCGTCTCGCCAAATAGCCATCTACCTTTCAAGCGATCTTGCCATCCAGTCATCTGTACGTATAACCATCTATTTAGCGATCTAACCGTTTAGTTAGCTATCACAAAATGCTGGAGAAACCCAGCAGGTCAGACAGCATCTAGGAGCGGGAATGGGTGACGTATCGGGTCAACCATTCCCTCTCTCCGATATGCTGCCTGACCTGCTGATTTAATCCAGCATTTTGTGAAACCTTCGATTTGTACCAGCATCTGCATTTATTTTCCTAACTATCCAGGTATCTCACGTGCTAGGTAGCTGTCTATCTAGCTGGATCTAACAAGATCTCCCTCTCTCACGAGGCCCACAGAGGATGAGAAAGAGAGAGCGCACCCTTCAAATAGCTGCCTAGATAGAGAACTACCTATCTTACTATCAATATATCCAACTATCTCGCCATACAGATATCCAGCTTTCTAGCTGTCTAGCATTGCATGTAGATAGCTATCTAGGTAGTTCGCTATCTTGCTATCGAGATAGCTCACAGGCTGTCTGACAGTCTATCCTGCTGGCTAGCAATGTAGCTCTTGAGATAGCTGGATTGATAGCTACAGAGTTAAATATTTTGGTAACTACATAGCTAGGTTGCTAACGAGACTGATGGCTAGATAGATAGATAACTAGATTAGTAGATTGTTTGCCAACCACTTTGACGGTCAGATAGCGGTTTAGCTTGGTAGAGCTTTGCTAGATGGCTAGTGAGGTAGGCATCTAGCCAGCCACACCAGTAGATGGCTCAGTAGACAGATAGCAAGTGAGTTTTACAGAGATTTAGCACCTATCTAGCTGGATCCAACTAGGACTCTCTCGTTCTCCCTTTCACGCGGCCGCCAGAAAGCGAGTGAGCGAGAGAGGGCACTCCACAAAGAGTTGCCTACAAAACTACCGAATTATTTTGCTGTGCAGAGATCCAGCTATCTCGCCACCCATCTATCTAACGTTCAAGCTATCTAGCAATGCAGCTATTTAGCTATGTAATAATAATAATAATAATAATTCATTCATTTTTTATAGCGCCTTATCGGGTGCTCAAAGCGCTTTACAAAAACAATTAACATAGAAACAAACAGACAAACTATCCTGACGGAAAAGCGGCGAATATACAACGCCAGCGTCCTCTCACGTCAGGGTCCGGCAGTAGACATCAAAAAGCACAAGACACACAGATATAATTTTTACACAAACAGCCATCACAGTGATTGCTCTAGGCACACCCTCACTGTGATGGAAGGCAAAGTCTTATCTCCTCCTCGTTCTTCTCCCGTGGTGCCACGAGGTGATCGAGGCTCCCAACTTTTTGAAGCCCCCACCGGGCGATGGAAAGTCCCAGGGCCGAGCCGAGCAGGCCGATGAAAGTCCTGAGCCCCCACCGGGCGATGGAAAGTCCCAGGGCCGAGCCGAGCAGGCCGATGAAAGTCCTGAGCCCCCACCGGGCGATGGAAAGTGCTGCGGCCGAGCCACGCAGGGCGATGAAGGGCCTGCGGGCGGGTCGATCGTACCTCGCGCTTCGGGGCGGTCGAAGCTGCTACGGCTGGAGCTCCCGAAAGCCGGTCGCCAGCCAGGGACCTGCGAACTCCCGATGTTGCGAGCTAACACGCTCTCTGGCTGTCTTTCCCGCTGGCTATCAATCTACATAACTTGATATCCAGCTATTTGGCTGTCATGCTAACTAGTAAAGCAGCTTTCCGCCTATTTAGGGATCCAGCAACCTATCAATTTGACTATCCAACCAGCTGTCCAGCTGTATAGTTAACAGGCTAAATAGCTATCTCTCTAACTAGCTAGCATGCTATCTATCTCTCTATCGAGCTAGCCACCTAGCTATGCACACTTCTAACTATTTACCTAGGTAGCTATCTTACTATCTAGCGAGCTATATATTTAGATATCTCCCCAGTTATCTACCCCGTTGGCTAGGAATCCAACTATCCAGCTATTCAGCTATATAGCTCGCAGTCTAGCTAGCTATCCAGTGATCTAATTACGGAGCTATCTATCCACTTGTCTCTGTGAGAATCAATCTATCTATTTATTTCTTAATCTGGCCATCTAGCGATTTAGATATCTCCTATTGCTATCCAACTATCTAGCTATTTAGCCATGTAGTTATCTATCTAGCCAGCTGCATAGCTATCTATCTATCTAACTATGTAGCCAGCTGGCCAACAATCCTTCTGGCCATCTACTCATCAAGCCATCTCGTTATCTGACTACCCACCCATCTGGCGTTATTCAGCTCGCCATCTACCCAACCAGCCAGCTTCCCAGCTGGTCAATTAGTCAAGTAGCCAACTAGCCTTTCATCCGTCTAGCCAGATAGCCATTTAGGCATCTAGTCATCCAGTCATTTAGATATATAGCCATTATGAGTGATCTATCTGGCAATTAATTTGCTAGGTAGCTATCTACAAAGCTAGGTATAGCTAGATCTCCATCTGTGGGCCTCGCGAGAGAGGGAGCGCGCCGCATAGAGAGCTGCCTATGTCTCTAGCTAGACAATAGACAATAGGTGCAGGAGGAGGCCAGGAGGAGGCCAATCGGCCCTTCGAGCCAGCACCGCCATTCAATGTGATCATGGCTGATCATTCTCAATCAGTACCCCATTCCTGCCTTCTCCCCATACCCCCTGACTCCGCTATCCTTAAGAGCTATATCTAGCTCTCTCTTGAATGCATTCAGAGAATTGGCCTCCACTGCCTTCTGAGGCAGAGAATTTCACAGATTCACAACTCTCTGACTGAAATTATTTTTCCTCATCTCAGTTCTAAATGGCCTACCCCTTAATTAAACTGTGGCCCCTTGTTCTGGACTCCCCCAACATTGGGAACATGTTTCCTGCCTGTAACGTGTCCAACCCCTTAATAATCTTATACGTTTCGATAAGATCTCCTCTCATCCTTCTAAATTCCAGTGTATACAAGCCTAGTACTCCAGGTGCGGTCTCACTAGGGCCCTGTACAACTGCAGAAGGACCTCTTTGCTCCTATACTCAACTCCTCTTGTTATGAAGGCCAACAGTCCATTGGCTTTCTTCACTGGCTGCTGTACCTGCATGCTTCCTTTCAGTGACTGACGCACTAGGACACCCAGATCTCGTTGTACGTCCCCTGTTCCTAACTTGACACCATTCAGATAATACTCTGCCTTCCTGTTCTTACCACCAAAGTGGATAACCTCACACTTATCCACATTAAACGGAATCTTCCATGCATCCGCCCACTCACACAACCTGTCCAAGTCACGCTGCAACCCCATAGCATCTTCCTCACAGTTCAACCTACCACCCAGCTTTGTATCATCTGCAAATTTGCTAATGGTACTTTTAATCTCTTCATCCATGTCATTGATGTATATTGTAATTAGCTGCGGTCCCAGCACCGAGCCTTGCAGTACCCCATTAGTCACTGCCTGCCATTCTGAAAGGGACCCATTTATCCCCACTCTTTGCTTTCTGTCTGTAAACAAATTTTCTATCCATGTCAGTACCCTATTTCCAATACCATGTGCTCTAATTTTGCCCAATAATCTCCTATGTGGAACCTTGTCAAAAGCTTTCTGGAAGTCAAGGTACACCACACCCACCGGCTCTCCCCTGTCAATTTTCCTAGTTACATCCTCAAAGAATTGCAGAAGTTTAGTCAAGCATGATTTCCCCTTCGTAAATCCATGCTGACTCGGAACAATCCTGTTACTGCTATCCAAATGCTCCGCAATTTCGTCTTTTATAATTGACTCCAGCATCTTCCCCACCACTGATGTCAGACTAACTGGTCTACAATTTCCCGTTTTCTCTCTGCCTCCTTTCTTAAAAAGCGGGACAACATTAGCTACCCTCCAATCCACAGGAACTGATCCTGAATCTATAGAACATTGGAAAATGATCACCAATGCGTCCACAATTTCTAGCGCCACCTCCTTAAGTACTCTGGGATGCAGACCATCAGGCCCTGGGGATTTATCAGCCTTCAGTCCAATCAGTCTACCCAACACCATTTCCTGCCTAATGTGGATTTCCTTCAGTTCCTCCGTCACCCTAGGATCTCTGGCCACTAGAACATCTGGAAGATTGCTTGTATCTTCCTTAGTGAAGACAGATCCAAAGTACCGGTTCCACTCGTCTGCCATTTCCTTGTTTCCCATAATAAATTCCCCAGCTTCTGTCTTCAAGGGACCCACATTTGCCTTGACTATTGTTTTCCTCTTCACATACCTAAAAAAACTTTTACTATCCTCCTTTATATCATTGGCTAGTTTACCCTCGTACCTCATCTTTTCTCCCCGTATTGCCTTCTTAGTCGTCTTCTGTTGCTTTTTAAAAGAGTCCCAATCCTCTGGCTTCCCACGCTTCTTTACTTTGTTGTATTTCTGCTCTTTTATTTTTAAGCTGTCCTTGACTTCCCTTGTCAGCCACGGGTGTCTCTTACTCCCCTTGGAATCTTTCCTCCTCTTTGGGATAAATTGATCCTGCAACTTCTGCATTATTGTTTCCAATAGTGGAAACATCTTTTCTACATCCACTCTGTCCAAGCCTTAAACTATTCCGGATGTTTCAATGAGGTCCCCCCGCATTCATCTTATCTCCAGCAAGTACAGGCCCAGTGCTGACAAATGCTCATCATAGGTTAACCTACTCATTCCTATGATCATTCTCGTAAACCTACTCTGGACCCTGTTTAGACCCAGCACATCCTTGCTTATATATGGGGCCCATAATTGCTCGCAATAATCCAAATGCTGTCTTACCAGCGCCTTATAGAGCCTCAAAATTGCATCATTGCTTCTGTATACTGTACAAACATTCTTGAACTAAATGCTGGCATCGAATTTGTTTTCTTTGCTACTGAATCGATTTGCAGATTAACTTTTTGGGAATATTGCACCAGCACGCCCAAATCCCTTTGCACCTCCGATTTCTGGATACTCTCCCCATTTGGAAAATAGTCTACGTCTTAATTCCTACCACCAAACTGCACGATTGCACATTGTGCTACACTATATTCCATCTGCCACTTCTCTGCCCACTCTCCCAACCTGTCCAAGTCCTTCTCCCAAGTCCTTGCTTTCTCTACACTACCTGCCTTTCCACTTGTTTTCGTCTCATCCGCAAACATGAACACAAAGCCTTCAATCCCCTCGTCAAAATCATGAATATACAAGGTGAAGAGTTGCGGCCCCAGCACCGACCCCTGCGGAACTCCGCTAGTCGCTGGAAGCCAACCAGAAATAAAAACACTTTTATTGCCAATCTTTCTCACGACACAAGACCCCCTCACTGCACACAGCTCCACTTCCCCCCCACTCCACCATCTCTCTCCATCCCACTCCTCTCTCTCTCTCCCCTCTGCTTCCTCCCTCTCATCCTCCAGATCTTCCGCTTCCCACTGCTCCCCTTCTCTCCCCACACTCCGGGTCTCTCTCGCCCCCCTCTCACTCCACCAAACCTCTCTACCCACTCCTCGTCTCTATCCCCACAATACCTCTCCCCCCTACTCCCACGGCCCCTCTCTCCCTCTCCTCCAACCATCCGTCTCCCCACACCTCCCCACCCCATTTCTCCCCCTCCTGCTCTCCCCACGTCGCTCAATATTTGCCCGCTTCTTCTCTCCCCGTCACATTGCTCCCTCCCCTCCACCTCTCACCTTCGCTCCGCTCACTCTCCCCACAATCCTCCTCCTTTCCACTCCTCCCCTTTCACCCCCCTTTCACCTCCCTTTCCGTCCACAATCCTCCCCTCTTTCTCCCCACACTCCTCGCTCTCTCTCTCTCTCTCTCTGGATAAGCAGTGACATTATCAGTGTGGTCAGTGATGGGTCTGGATAAGCAGTGACATGATCACATTAAATCTGACCCCGATGTTTTACATTTGATACGATGTAAAATAAAGAATCCTTTCTTTTTTTCTCTTCAGTTTTTATTGATTTTTCACAGAGATATATACAAAACAGTACAACACCATCGAAATAAATAAAATAAAATAAGAAAATCATCAGAAATAAATAAATAAACTAAATAGATAAATAAATAAACACGTTTGAATACGACAGTGTGGTACACTTACCAAATAAAATATAAAAAAGTAACAATGATTGGTTATCTGGAGATATTTCAATATTCGCACAAACATACCATCTCGTTCTATATAACACAATCTTCCAATATCTAGCTTTGCATTTATCTGGTTCGTGTCATGGCTCAAATAAACGATCCATTTTTCCCACATCTCAAAGAATCCCTTCTTTTTAATTCAAATGTTCGACTCTAAAGGGTTAACGCAGGTTCAATATCCATAACTAATCTAAACTTTAATGAGCACTAATTCCATCTTGCTGCTCTATCCGCGCTGGTAAACACGGCAGCTTAAGATACGTTAACTTGTTATTTTCTTCTTAATTAACACAGGTTAGAAATGCGAATTAACTCTCTCCGGCATACACTTGAAAGAATAACACATAATGCTGAAAATTAAAATGCAGCTTCAGATATGAGAAAGGGGGAGTTGGTTAAATGTGCTGTGTACTTCGCCCAGTGGGGAATATTAGTTCCAGCCGGTGAACACTAGCTGTGGCTCTGTTCAATCTGCAGTTCATTTTGTGGTGAACCACTTCAGACCAGCTGACAGGTTGATGTGAATTCAAACCCACAGACCAGACAGTAAGGTCGGTCTGAGAGTAAGTGACCAACTCATCCGTCTGGGCAGTCCACACAGCGGCACATAGAAAGCTGCCACACACACAGACTTCATTTATGTGCTTATTTATCAAGTCATATTTATGTCACATTTATCAAGAGCATATCTTCCATCATGCAGTGCAAACCTGCCACTCGTAGAAACTGAAATAAACACTTCACTGATCAGGGACTGTTATTAAAAATCACCAATGTATGTGACAGGCAATTATAATGTTTTCTGCTTAATCTGCATCTTTGAGAAGAGTGGACATCTATCGATGTTTAATTTCCTTGATTTCAAGGTTAGAGTTCAGTGGTAATAAAATATCCAAGGGCCATTTAAAAGCAGTTTGTCTGTTAGTGCTGTACCTGGCGCAAATTTTGAGACAAAGGTTGCCGTGTTTCATGGGGAGGGATGGTGCATTTTAGTTCATCTGAACTATTCCCATTTGCCGGAATATGGATCATCTCCCTCTAAACCATTCCCCTCATGTACCTGTCCAAATGTCTTTGTGTTCCCATTATGACGTTACCTATGACACTGTCCACCTCTATGAGGTCACTGCACTGCCTGCTGCGCTCAATGGAATAAAGTCCTGGCGAGCGCAACATTTCCCTGTAACTCCGACCCTTGTTTTCTGGCAACGTGTTGGAAAATATTTTCTTCACTCTTTGCAAATATGTGGCACATTTCCTAAACATGGTGACGTAAGATTATACACGTTACTCCAAGTGCGTCCTCACCAACGTCTTGTCTATCTGAACATAACTTTCTAACTTTTACATTTTATTCACTGGCTGATGAAGACAGTGCGCCAAAAAAACCTTCTCCACCACCCTATCCCCCTGTTACGTCCCTTTTCTTACAACAATGTACTTTTATTCTGAGATCCCTCTGCTCTCCAACACTACCCAGCTAACTACCATTCACGGTGAAGATCATGCCCTGGCTTGTGTTCCCTAATTTAAAATCTCACACATCTGCAAGAAACACTATTTGAAATTTCTCAGGCGACTTTCCAATTTGAAAAAGTTCCTACTTAATCCTTGCCAACCATTTTCAATGCCTGTGATACCGCCTACTTTAGTGTCAACTGCAAACTTTTACATTAGTCCGTTACATTCTCAGGGAACTCATTGACACAGATGACAAACAACAATGAGCGCAGCACCAATCCCTGAGACAGACCACCACTCCTTGACCAATGAACAATAGACAATAGACAATAGGTGCAGGAGTAGGCCATTCAGCCCTTCGAGCCAGCACCGCCATTCAATGCGATCATGGCTGATCACTCTCAATCAGTACCCCGTTCCTGCCTTCTCCCCATACCCCCTCACTCCGCTATCCTTAAGAGCTCTATCCAGCTCTCTCTTGAAAGCATCCAACGAACTGGCCTCCACTGCCTTCTGAGGCAGAGAATTCCACACCTTCACCACCCTCTGACTGAAAAGGTTCTTCCTCATCTCCGTTCTAAATGGCCTACCCCTTATTCTTAAACTGTGGCCCCTTGTTCTGGACTCCCCCAACATTGGGAACATGTTATCTGCCTCTAATGTGTCCAATCCCCTAATTATCTTATATGTTTCAATAAGATCCCCCCTCATCCTTCTAAATTCCAGTGTATACAAGCCCAATCGCTCCAGCCTTTCAACATACGACAGTCCCGCCATTCCGGGAATTAACCTAGTGAACCTACGCTGCACGCCCTCCATAGCAAGAATATCCTTCCTCAAATTTGGAGACCAAAACTGCACACAGTACTCCAGGTGCGGTCTCACCAGGGCCCGGTACAACTGTAGAAGGACCTCTTTGCTCCTATACTCAACTCATCATGTTACGAAGGCCAACATTCCATTGGCTTTCTTCACTGCCTGCTGTACCTGCATGCTTCCTTTCATTGACTGATGCACTAGGACACCCAGATCTCGTTGAACTCCCCCTCCTCCTAACTTGACACCATTCAGATAATAATCTGCCTTTCTATTCTTACTTCCAAAGTGAATAACCTCACACTTATCTACATTAAACTGCATCTGCCATGTATCCGCCCACTCACACAACCTGTCCAAGTCACCCTGCAGCCTTATTGCATCTTCCTCACAATTCACACTACCCCCCAACTTAGTATCATCTGCAAATTTGCTAATGGTACTTTTAATCCCTTCGTCTAAGTCATTAATGTATATCGTAAATAGCTGGGGTCCCAGCACCGAACCTTGCGGTACCCCACTAGTCACTGCCTGCCATTCCGAAAGGGACCCATTTATCCCCACTCTTTGCTTTCTGTCTGTCAACCAATTTTCTATCCATGTCAGTACCCTACCCCCAATACCATGTGCCCTACTTTTGCCCACTAATCTCCTATGTGGGACCTTGTCGAAGGCTTTCTGAAAGTCTAGGTACACCACATCCACTGACTCTCCCTTGTCAATTTTCCTAGTTACATCCTCAAAAAATTCCAGTATATTTGTCAAGCATGATTTCCCCTTCGTAAATCCATGCTGACTCGGAATGATCCCGTTACTGCTATCCAAATGCTCAGCAATTTCGTCTTTTATAATTGACTCCAGCAACTTCCCCACCACTGATGTCAGACTAACTGGTCTATAATTACCCGCTTTCTCTCTCCCTCCTTTCTTAAAAATTGGGATAACATTTGCTATCCTCCAATCCACAGGAACTGATCCTGAATCTATAGAACATTGAAAAATGATCTCCAATGCTTCCACTATTTCTAGAGCCACCTCCTTAAGTATTCTGGGATGCAGACCACCAGGCCCTGGGGATTTATCAGCCTTCAGTCCCATCAGTCTACCCAAAACCATTTCCTGCCTAATGTGGATTTCCTTCAGTTCCTCCATCACCCTAGGTTCTCCGGCCCCTAGAACATTTGGGAGATTGTGTGTATCTTCCTCAGTGAAGACAGATCCAAAGTAACGGTTTAACTCGTCTGCCATTTCTTTGTTCCCCATAATAAATTCCCCTGCTTCTGTCTTCAAGGGACCCACATTTGCCTTGACTATTTTTTTCCTCTTCACGTACCTAAAAAAACTTTTGCTATCCTCCTTTATATTATTGGCTAGTTTACCCTCGTACCTCATCTTTTCTCCCCGTATTGCCTTTTTAGTTAACTTTTGTTGCTCTTTAAAAGAGTCCCAATCCTCTGTCTTCCCACTCTTCTTTGCTATGTTATACTTCCTCTCCTTAATTTTTATGCTGTCCCTGACTTCCCTTGTCAGTCACAGGTGTCTCTTACTCCCCTTAGAGTCTTTCCACCTCTTTGGAATAAATTGATCCTGCAACCTCTGCATTATTCCCAGGAATACCTGCCATTGCTGTTCTACCGTCTTCCCTGCTAGGGCCTCCTTCCAGTCAATTTTGGCCAGCTCCTGCCTCATGCCTCTGTAATCCCCTTTGCTATACTGTAATACCGACACTTCCGATTTTCCCTTCTGCCTTTCCATTTGCAGAGTAAAACTTATCATGTTGTGATCACTGCCTCCTAATGGCTCTTTTACCTCTAGTCCCCTTATCAGATCAGGATCATTACACAACACTAAATCCAGAATTGCCTTCTCCCTGGTAGGCTCCAGTACAAGCTGTTCTAAGAATCCATCTCGAAGGCACTCTACAAACTCTCTTTCCTGGGGTCCATTTCCAATCTGATTTTCCCAGTCTACCTGCATGTTGAAATCTCCCATAACCACCGTAGCATTACATTTTTGACACGCCAATTTTATCTCCTGATTCAACTTGCACCCTATGTCGAGGCTACTGTTTGGGGGCCTATAGATAACTCCCATTAGGGTCTTTTTACCCTTACAATTTCTCATTTCTATCCATACTGATTCAACATCTCCTGTACGTGGATGGGACGGGTTGAGAGGGATATGGGGCAAACGCGGGCAGGTGGCACTGGGATAGAAGGAGCAAGTTGCATTGGAGTGGGCTAGTTGGGCCGGATATTTCCGTGCTGCATGACTCCATGACGCTGTGACTTTTAAATGTATTCTTATATAGTGCACGGGGAGAGAAAGAGGGAGAGAGAGGGAAGTGGAGGGAGAGAGAGGAAGTAATAAATATTAGCTCAATATATTGTAAATTTTGTTCTCAAGTGGAGGGGTGGTCATGGTATCAAATATTAGTTTAGTTTATCATTGTAAATTTATGAAAATGAAGTGGAGAGGGGGAGAGAGAAAGGGGGAGAGAGGCGAAAGAAAGAGAGGGGGAGAGACTGAAGGAAGGGATAGAGAATGATGAGAGAGAAGGGGAAAGAGAGGGAGGACAGAGAGGGGAAGTGAGAGAGAGAGGTGAGATAGAGGGGGAAGAGAGAAGAGGAAGAGAGGGGAGAGTTTAGTTTTTATTTTAACTTAGTTTATTTTATTTAGTCAAAAGAGAGGAGAAAGAGAAATGGGGTGGGGAAGAGAGAGAGGCGGGAGAAAAGGGAGAGAGGGAGATGGCAGAGGGAGGGGGAGAGAGAGGAAAGGTCGGGAGAGGGAGGGAAGGGGTGAGTGGGGAGAGAGAAAGCGGGGAGATGGTATCAAATATTAGTTTAGTTTAAATGATTAGTGTAAATGTAGTCTTATAAAATGGGGGGGGGAAGGAAAAAGAAGTAGAGTAAGAGGGGAAAGAGAGTGAGGGGGAGGAAGGGGAGGGAGACAGAGTGGGTAACAAATATTCGTTTAATTTATTGTAGAATTTATTATAAAATGGAATGCGAGAAAGAATATCAAATATTCGTTTAGTTTAGAAACATAGAAACATAGAAAATAGGTGCAGGAGTAGGCCATTCGGCCCATCGAGCCTGCACCGCCATTCAATATGATCATGGCTGATCATCCAGCTCAGTAGCCTTTACCTGCCTTCTCTCCATACCCCATGATCCCTTTAGCAAAAAGGGCCACATCTAACTCCCTCTTAAATATAGCCAATGAACTGGCCTCAACTACCTTCTGTGGCAGAGAATTCCACAGACTCGCCACTCTCTGTGTGAAGAAATGTTTTCTCATCTCCGTCCTAAAAGACTTCCCCCTTATCCTTAAGCTGTGACCCCTGGTTCCGGACTCCCCCAACATCGGGAACAATCTTGCCGCATCTAGCCTCTCCAACCGCTTAAGAATTTTATATGTTTCTATAAGATCCCCCCTCAGTCTTCTAAATTCCAGCGAGTATAAGCCCAGTCTATCCAGTCTCTCCTCATATGTAAGTCCCGCCATCCCAGGGATCAATCTGATAAACCTTCTCTGTACTCCCTCTAAGGCAAGAACGTCTTTCCTCAGGTTAGGAGACCAAAATATACACAATACTCCAGGTGCGGTCTCACCAAGGCCCTGTACAACTGCAGCAGAACCTCCCTGCTCCTAAACTCAAATCCTCTTGCTATGAATGCCAACATACCATTCGCTTTCTTCACTGCCTGCTGCACCTGCATGCTTGCTTTCAATGACTATGTGCACCATGACACCCAGGTCACGTTGCATCTCCCCTTCTCCTAATCGTTCACCATTCAGGTAATACTCTGCTTTCCTGTTCTTGCCGCCAAAGTGGATAACCTCACATTTATCCACATTATATTGCATCTGCCATGCATTTGCCCACTCGCCTAATCTATCCAAGTCACTCTGCAGCCTCCTAGCATCCTTCTCGCAGCTAACACTGCCACCCAGCTTCGTGTCATCCGCAAACTTAGAGATGTTGCATTCAATTCCCTCGTCTAAATCATTAATATACACTGTAAATAACTGGGGTCCCAGCACTGAGCCTTGCGGTACCCCACTAGTCACTGCCTGCCATTCAGAAAAGGACCCGTTTATTCCTACTCTTTGCTTCCTGTCCGCCAACCAATTTTCTATCCACCTCAAAACTGAACCCTCAATACCGGGTGCTTTAAGTTTGTACACCAATCTCCTATGTGGGACCTTGTCGAAGGGCTTCTGAAAGTCCAGATATAATACATCGACTGGTTCTCCCTTATCCACTCTACTAGTTACATCCTCGAAGAATTCTATAAGATTCGTCAGACATGATTTGTGAATTATTATTGTGAATTAATTTATTATTGTGAGGGGGAGGGGGAGAGAAAGCGGAGAGATTATTATTAGTTTAGAAGCATAGAAACGTAGAAAATAGGTGCAGGAGGAGGCCATTTGGCCCTTCGTGCCAACACCGCATTCATTGTGATCATGCCAGATCATCCACAATCAGTAACCTGTGCATGCTTCTCCCCATATTCCTTGATTCCGCTCGCCCCTAGAGCTCTTTAATTTAGTTTAGTTTATTTAGTCAAAGGAGAGGAGCGAGAGAGATGGGGTGAGTGTGAGAGAGAGAAGCGGAGAGTGAAAGGGGAGAGAGTGTATCACATTAGTCCGCGCGGGAATAGGTGACGATTCAGGTCGAGACCCTTCTACAGACTGATGTCAGGGGGGCGGGACAAAGAAAGGATATAGGTGGAGACAGAAAGACAGTGGGAGAACTGGGAAGTGGAGGGGGGAAATAGGAGAGAGACAGAGGAACTGTCTAAAGTTGGAGATTTCAATGTTCATACCGCTGGGCTGCAAGCTGCCCAAGCGAAATATGAGGTTCTGTTTCTCCAATTTCCGGTGGGCCTCACTATGGCACTGGAGGAGGCCCATGACAGAAAGGTCAGACCCGGTGGCTGAGCACTCCAACTCCCCCTCCCACTCACAGTCTGGCCTTTCTGAGAATTTCAATACTTCACAACTCTCTGGGTGAAAGAGTTTTTCCTCATCTCAGTACTAAATGGCCTACCCCAGATTCTTAAACTGTGGCACCTGGTTCTGGACTCCCCCAACATCGGAAACATGTTTCCTGCATCCCTTAATAATTGTATCTGTTTCTATAAGATCCCCTCTAACTCCAGTAAATACAAGCCCAGTCGCTCCATTCTTTCATCATATGACAGTCCCGCCATCCTGCGAATTAACCTCGTGAACCTGCGCTGCATTCCATGAATAGCAAGAATGTCCTTCCACAAATTGGGAGACCAAATGTGCACACAATACCTCAGATGTGGTCTCACCAGGGCCTGTACAACTGCAGAAGGATCTCTTTGCTCCTGTACTCAAATCCTCTCGTTGCGAAGGCTAACATGCCATTAGCTTTCTTCACTGCCTGCCATATCTGCATGCTTACTTTTATTGACTGATCTACAAGGATTCCCAGGTCTTGTTGCACTTCCCCTTATCATAATCGGACACCATTCAGATAATAATCTGCCTTCTTGTTCTTGCCACCAAAGTGGATAACCTCCCATTTATCCACATTACACTGCATCTGCCCACTCACCCAACCTATACAAGTCACCCTGCATCCTCATAGCATCTTTTTCACAGTTCATCATGCCACCCAGCTTTGTGTCATCTGCAAATCTGCTTATGTTACTTTTTATTCCTTCATCAAAATCATCTATATATGGATTGTAAATGGCTGCGGTCCCAGAACCGAGCCTTGCGGTACCCCATTAGTCACTGCCTGCCATTGCGAAAGGGACCCATTAATTCCTACTCTTTGTTTCCTATCTGCCAACCAATTTTCTATCCATGTCAATACACTGCCCCCTATACTACGTGCTCTAATTTTGCCCACTCATCTCCTGATTGCCCACTAATTGGCCACTAACCAGTGTCCTCATGTACCTGTCCAAATGTCGTAGTGTTATTACTATGGCACTCCCTATGATACTGTGCACCTCCATGAGATCACTGCTCTCTCTACTGAGCTCCATGGAATAAAGTCCTGGCGTGTCCAGCCTTTCCCTCGAGCTCCGAACCTTGTCTCCGGGCAACTTGTTCGATAATATATTCAGCGCTCTTTACAAATTAGTGGCATATTGCCCAAACACGGTGGCTAAAAATATGCACTTTACTCCAAGTGCGTCCTCACTAACGTCTTGTCCAACTGAACATAACTTTCCAACTTTTAAATTTTATTCACTGGCTGATGAAGACAGTGGGCCAAAAAAACCTTCTCCACCACCCTATCCCCCTGTTACGTCCCTTTTTTTGCAACTATGTACTTTTGTTCTGAGATCCCTCTGCTCTACAACACTCCCCAGCGAACTATCGCGAACTATCATTCACGGTGAAGATCATGCCCTGGTCTGACTTCCCAAAATTTAAACCTCACACTTACCTGCAACAAACACCATTTGCTATTTCTCAGCTCACTTTCCAATCTGAAAAAGTTCCTGCTTTAATTCTTGCTCACCATTTTCACTGACTGTGATATCACAGGGGGGAGATAAAAAGGCGAAAGAGAGAGGGGGTGAGAGAGAGAGGGTGAGAGAAAGATTGAGAGAGGGTGAGAGAGAGGGGAGAGAGAAAGAGAGAGAAAGGGTGGAGAGGGAGAGTGATAGGGTAGAAAGAGGGGGAGAGGAGGTATCAAATATTAGTTGTTTAATTTATTATTTTTAATGTTTTCTTATACAGTGGAGGGGGGAGAGAAAGAGGAGAGAGAGAGAGAGGGAGAGGGAGAGATAGGGAGGGGGAGGGGGAGAGAGGGGATAACAAATATTAGCTTAATATATTGTAAATTTTATTATAAAGTGGAGGGGGGCAGGGTATCAAATATAAATATAGTTTAATTTAGTTTAGTATATTTAGTCAAAAGGGATGAGAGGGAGATGGGGTGAGTGTGTGAGAGAGAGAAGGGGAGAGAGAGAGGGTGTGGAATGAGAGACGGGTTGCATCTTAACAGCAGGGGGACAAACATTCTGGCAGGCAGGTTTGCTAGTGTGACACCTGTGGCTTTAAACTAAGTAGTGGGGGGGAGGGGTTAACAAATTGTGAATATGAAGATGAGGTAAAAGGGAATACAGGAGATATTGCAAAAGACTCTCGGAAGAATGGTGTGAGATGCAAATGTGAGTGCTCACAATTACGATGCTCGAGACAATCTAGAGAAACAAGTATTTTATTTGCAAGTCTGCAGAGTTGGGTGCCTTCCCTCTCAAGACACACCGAGGTCGGGAAAATCCCTTCTTTTTATTCACTTCATATTACAATTGTGACATCTTAAATTCCTCCCCTTCGGGCTCCTTCCAATCGGAGCACTGAGGTGCACAATCTACCGTCATCGCCCCTGTTGCCTCCCACATCATACATCACATGTACATTTAAATGAGGCATCTTGTCATGCGGGGCGTTTTTGCAATATTCATTTAGGTCGTTACGCATGCGCAGTACAGAGTAGTTCATGCCCTCTCCCCTAGTGCTCTGGTCATCTTGCCCTCTCTCCTAGTTCCTTGGATATCTTGCCCTTATCCTCGGAATGTCACTATTTACTCTTTGGGTATCTTGCCCTTATCCTTGGAACGTCACTAGTTCCTTGGATATCTTGCCCCTATCCTTGGAACGTCACTAGTTCCTTGGATATCTTGCCCCTATCCTTGGAACGTCACTAGTTCCTTGGATATCTTGCCCTTATCCTCGGAATGTCACTATTTACTCTTGCGGTTCTTAGTCAGGTCAGCTATTTCTCATGGTCCTTAGGTTAAATCAATTAACCCTTTTTACCCATCTCTCACAATCCACCCTTTTTCTTATGCCACGCTACTTTGATTTATACTATTTCCTCCTTTTCTAGTGCTAACAGCAGAGTCTTTGCCTCTCTATATTCCTCCTGCTGGTCATACTGTACTCTGCAGGCCATCATGGTGATGTCGTTCTTTGTCAGGGCTGTCTCTATCAATCGCTGAGACAACCCCCGTATGCAGGGAATGATACAACATCCGAATAGACACATCAACCCCATCACAACTACCACTGATGTTAGGGCTGATGTAAAGATGTGCTTCCATTTCCCAAACCAGGAGTCTAGAAACCCGGTCCAGGAGGTGTCTACCCCAGAGTTTTCGGCCAATTCGATAGAGAGGGAGGTGAGACTTGCTAGGGCTCTTGACACAGACCCATCAGGAGCAGTGTTGTTGGGGATGTAGGTGCAACATTGTTCCCCAAACATCACACACACCCCCCCTTTCTCAGCCAGGAGCATGTCCAAGGCTATGCGATTTTGCCAGGCCATCAGGCTGGTAGCTGTCAGTTGTTCCGCTAATCCTTCAACCGCATCTCGAGTGTAATTTATAAAGCGTTGTTGATTGTAGTACAGGTAGTTTATCCAGTCCACATTTTTATTAATTGTGGACCACCAGAAGAGTATGGACTCAAAGCCAGCAGCTATCTGGTTTCTGGCTTTGAATTCATCGGGTACCCCTCTTGGCACCCCTATTGCATCTATATAGATGTGTGTGTCAAATGATCCTCTCACCTCTCTCCTTTGTCGTCGGCCCCCTTTATTTAGTTTGACCGCATGCTCTACTGCTATGGTGAAGGGCATCATCAGTTGTGTAAGGGTACAGGTTCCCGTCCATGACCCTGGTAGCCGGGGCCACAGGGTATCCTCTCCGCACCACCACCAGACATCGGCTCTACTGACTATTTGCTTTCTCAGCCAGGAGCTACTGAACAGTGACCCCTGTTCCTCAGCTGTAATGTTATACGTCTGATTGCAGTTTAGCACCTCCCCCATTCCCTGTCCATCTGGGTTATATCTTGTATAGCACTCAAATCCCTCCTCCCCGAGGGGAATGGTGAATGGCGGAGGTCGAGGGTCTTTCCTTTGACCCTTCGTGTTGTTGTTACTAGCCGGGAATAGGTAATGGTATTTCTGGCAGGTCTCATTCTTTGGTATTATGGGATTTGTGAATAGTTGTAGTATACATGACATAGCCCCAGGTGTCCTATTCCAATTCAGGGGAAATGGTACGGGGACCAGCTGAGGCTTAGCTCCGGCGCAGGCGTAGCAATTGGTTTGTTGCATACTTCTGGCCGTGTACATCATCCAGGTAAGCCAGGAGTTGGTTCCCTTTCCCCCTGTTGGTATTCCCTCCCCATACAATTGCATTAATTCTATTTCTCCTGTTACTATCATTATATTTAAATCCTTAGGCTCATACTCCGTGGTGACATTGCGGACTACAGGTGGTGCTGTGGTAACCCAGGGATCCCTACTCTGACTGTCTTCTATCTGGAACATTGCCCCTTTATCCTCATATTTTACCATATATCCGTCCCGTTCTACCTTTATTTCAAACCTCAGGCATGCGTCCTTCCCTGTTTTAGCTGCACATATCCAATACCTACCACTTTCCTTCATTTGAACCCTCTGTATGCTTACATATACACGTCCTGGCAATCCCTCATTTGGGTTTTGATATACTCTCCACCTATCAGTTTGATAGGTGGGCGTATGCCACCCCTCTCTAGATGAAGTGAATACCTCGTGCCAATCTTTACAGGGATGGGTGCATACATACATCCTATGACCACACCACCATTTTCCTTCACATACATCAAATGGGATGGTGGTGGCCCTTCTATTCTGTGGTATAGTTATTTTTATGCATGTTACATTACTCACAACCTGGATAACCACCCAGCACCCGATCCACCAGCTCAAAGTCGTCATTTTCCGTGCGGGGTCTTGGTGAATACCAAAGTCAATGGCTCCTTTCCTCCACGTGCCGTCTACGGGTTGATATTGTCTGGTGGGGCCTCCACGGGACCCTTAAATCGACTTGCGTGTGTCCACCCTTTTTCTTTTGTTCGTACTGCTGTCTCGGTGGTTAATAACACAAGGTAGGGTCCAGTCCACCTAGGTCGCAACTTTTCTTCCTTCCACGTTTTTATTAGTACCCAGTCTCCAGCCTTGACTGAGTGAATCGGAAAATCCAGTGGCGGGCTCTGGGCCAATAATCCTTTAGTTTTTAGTTCTGCAAGAGATTGGGATACTGCCAGTAAATAGTTCCTTAAGAACACGTCGTTCCCTGGTATTGTTGGGA
Source organism: Rhinoraja longicauda (assembly GCF_053455715.1). Taxonomy (NCBI): domain Eukaryota; kingdom Metazoa; phylum Chordata; class Chondrichthyes; order Rajiformes; family Arhynchobatidae; genus Rhinoraja; species Rhinoraja longicauda. The sequence goes on along the minus strand of NW_027602175.1, from coordinate 10,673 downwards.
TCCCTTCTATCTTTCCTAAGTACGGGAGCCCGAATAACATTTCATATGGGGATACCCCTATATCTTTCCGAGGTGCCGTTCGGATTCTTAACAAGGCTATCGGAAGGCACTTAGTCCAGGGGAGTCTCGTTTCCTCTACTAACTTGGTGATTTGGGTCTTTAAGGTGCCATTCATTCTTTCCACCTTTCCGGAACTCTGGGGATGCCATGGTGTATGTAATTTCCATTCAATTCCTAATGCTTCACATATCATTTTATGTGTTTTAGAGTTAAAATGGGTCCCTCTATCTGAGTCTATTGTTTCCACAATCCCATATCTGGGTATAATTTGCTCCAATAATACCTTGGCTACCGACTGTGAGGTGGCAGTTACTGTAGGGAATGCTTCTACCCATCTAGTGAAATGGTCTACTACCACTAACAGGTATTTCCATCTCTGTATCCGGGGCAACTCGGTGAAGTCTACCTGTATTCTTTGGAAGGGCCTTATTGCCAATGGTTGTCCTCCTCCTGGGACTGCTCTCATGATTTTCTTGTTGATTCGCTGACATACTACACAACCCCCTATGACTTGTTTGGCCATGGTATACATCCCACGGCAAGCGTAGGTCCGAAGGAGGGTATCACAGAGGGCTTGGGTTCCCCAATGGCTTTGCCCGTGCAACCTCCCTAATAACTCCCTTATAATTTCTTTGTTCAATAGCTGCTTTCCATCCGGTGGTGTCCACCATTTCCCATTTGGGGTACGCCGGGCTCCCATTTCTCTCATGTGTTCCTGCTCTTTTTCACCAAAGATAGGTATCTTTTCCTCTGGTTCCCTTAAAGGTATCAGTGACATCATTTCTACCGTCTGATCTGTGGCCGCTCTCTTTGCCACCTCATCCGCTGCCCTATTTCCTCGGACTTCCAGGGTGTTACTCTTCTGATGCCCTGCCACATGTGCTATGGCTACCTGTTCTGGTTTCTGCAAGGCCTCCAGTGTCTGTCCTATCAATTGCTCATGCGCTAATTCTTTCCCCCGAGCTGTTATCATTCCTCGCTCTTTCCAGATCTTCCCAAAGGTGTGTACTACCCCAAAGGCGTATTTTGAGTCGGTATACACTGTCCCTTCCTTTCCCTCCAATAGTTCCAAAGCTCTCAGTAGTGCATATAATTCACAGGATTGGGCTGACCAACTATCAGGCAGCCTGCCACTTTCAATTTCCTCCATAGTTTCCCCATTCACTATACCGTATCCACTATGTCTTTTTCCATCTATACAGAGTATACAACTGGACCACTACTCTTCCCTCTACCGGTGCTGTGCCTATTCCCAATTGTATTTGTAAATCTCTGTCCATTAATTTTACGCCAGCCTGGGGTACTAAGATCGGGTCCTCTACCGCCTCCCGGTTTTCATACCTTACATTCACTCCTCCTATCTCGGGAGCTACCATCACAGTTCCCCCTACCCCGGTAATTTTTACTCTCCCTTGTCCTGCCTCCGTACCGGTTGGTACTTTGGTCACACTTGATCGCTCCGCTCCTGAATCTACCATGAACACCGTATCTTCTCCTTGGGGTCCTATTTTTAAATTTACCAGGGGCTCCCTTCTATAGTCCCTCGACCCCAAGGACGAGAACCCCTGACCCCCCCTATTCATTTTCCATCATACTGTACGTGCGGGACTCCGCTACAAGCTCAGGGCACTCCCTTTTGAAGTGTCCTTCCTTATTACAAAAATAACATTTTGAAGGCCCTGTCCTCCAACCTTGTCCCGTACCCGTATTTCCCCGGCCCCTGCCGTAACCTTCTCCATATCCTCCTCTTCCACGGCCTCTGCCGCCTCCTCTCCCTCTGCCTTGGGCGTAATTCCCCCGCCGTCCTGCACCTCCCTGTTCCCTGTCTACTACTTGAGTTACTGCCTGCAACATAATCTTTGCCTTTCCTTTCTGTTTCTCCTCATCCCTCCGCACGTACACTTTCTGGGCCTCCGTAAGCAACTGAGGTAGTGATCTCTCATTCCAATCATCCATCTTTTCTAACTTTTTCCTCATATCAGGCCAGGATTTAGTCACGAAATTGGCCCTGAGCAGTTGTTGTCCTGCCTCTGATGCCTGCTGATTACATGCCTGTGTTTCTGCGTTGCTGTCTCCCTCATACTCCTCATTTGCTGCCTGACGGGTCCCATAAATCTTTCTGTCCCTGAGGTCCTGCAGCCTTTTGATGTCTGCTTCTAGTTCCCGTGCTTCTTGCTTCATCCTTTCCTTTTCCCGCTGCCCCCTTCTCTGTCTATATTCCTTTATGTCTTGCTCATCGTTCCAAGTTGTGACTTCTCCCTCTATCTCCACTATTCCCTTTTACCAAAGGGCACTGCTTTGTTCCGTCCTGGCTGGAATAGGGAGGGGGATACCCAGGGTCCCATAGGCTGGGGTACAGAGTTGATTTTTTTTCACCTGAAGCTCCTGACTTTCATGCTGTTTTGGGGGTCTTTCACCCTTGTTTGGGGTGGTATTCTTTTCCTGCTATGCTTTCCTCAGCCTTTCTCCTTCTATTCTAAACAATTTAAGTACGTCTAGTTATTTTTCCTTTTTCGTTACTCGGGTTTCTGATTTATCCTTAGGCTTATAGTTCTTAATTAACACTCCCATTTCATCACACATGTTTATATCAAAATATAAATATATCAAAATTTATATCAAAATTTATATCATATTTATATCATTCCGTGGGCCATTTCGTAACCAATTGTTTCGTCCTTTTTTTCCATTTCTCAGAGTGTTTATTTTATTTTATATCCTCTTTGGATACGGGGAACATCCTACTTAGTAGTTCAACTGCAGTTATTTTATTCATTGTATTCGTCTTATGTTATGTTAGTGCACTTGGTCAGTCAGTTTAAATGCAGTCCTTGTTCTCACTCCGTTCCGTCTCTATCGTCACTGTGCTACCTATTACGCTATTTCTATCTTCTATAGTTCTACTATATTCCTTTAATATTTATTCCGAGGCATCGGCAAGCCTGTGATTTATTCTTCGCTTTCCCCTTACAAGCATAACAACTTTCCTCCAGATTAGGGGAAGCTTTTGAATTAACAAACACATTTAGTGCCTGCCGTACTCAATCCTCATCGGAGCCCAGTCGTGGCCACCAGACTGAACTCCCTTTTATTGGTTCCTTTGGCTAATCAAAATAACAGAACTTAATAATTTTTGTCTTCTCCAATCCCTGGTTTTCCCTGCCACCAATGGCTCAGCATTCGCCCCAACGGACTATCAGGCGGAATGCGGGGGTTGGGCTTACCGCCCTTCCCCTCCCTTTTGGGCTTTCCGTTTTCACTGCCCATCCTCCCGATCGGAAATTCCCCTCCGATCTTTTATTCTCCCGATCGGAATTTTCCCTCCGATCTTTTATTCTCCCGATCGGAATTTTCCCTCCGATCTTTTATTCTCCCGATCGGAATTTTCCCTCCGATCTTTTATTCTCCCGATCGGAATTTCCCTCCGATCTTAGCTGTAATCGCCCGAGTAGTACTTAATAGTCAGTTTTCTTACCCGGGTCTTGTGCACAAGAATCACTCGATTTAGCTCCTCGCGATTTCCTGGTCCTCCCACTTGTTTCTCGAGTCTCTGGTCCAGGTATCACTCGCTCAAACCGCTGACGGCAAGCAAGGAGTCTGAGACCGCTGAACTCAGCGGGGTGCACCGTCCCTTCTTCCGTATACTCCCGTCAGCCGGCCGGAGTGGCGATCCCGGACGAGCCCCCAAGTTGTGAGATGCAAATGTGAGTGCTCACAATTACGATGCTCGAGACAATCTAGAGAAACAAGTATTTTATTTGCAAGTCTGCAGAGTTGGGTGCCTTCCCTCTCAAGACACACCGAGGTCGGGAAAATCCCTTCTTTTTATTCACTTCATATTACAATTGTGACATCTTAAATTCCTCCCCTTCGGGCTCCTTCCAATCGGAGCACTGAGATGCACAATCTACCGTCATCGCCCCTGTTGCCTCCCACATCATACATCACATGTACATTTAAATGAGGCATCTTGTCATGCGGGGCGTTTTTGCAATATTCATTTAGGTCGTTACGCATGCGCAGTACAGAGTAGTTCATGCCCTCTCCCCTAGTGCTCTGGTCATCTTGCCCTCTCTCCTAGTTCCTTGGATATCTTGCCCTTATCCTCGGAATGTCACTATTTACTCTTTGGGTATCTTGCCCTTATCCTTGGAACGTCACTAGTTCCTTGGATATCTTGCCCCTATCCTTGGAACGTCACTAGTTCCTTGGATATCTTGCCCCTATCCTTGGAACGTCACTAGTTCCTTGGATATCTTGCCCTTATCCTCGGAATGTCACTATTTACTCTTGCGGTTCTTAGTCAGGTCAGCTATTTCTCATGGTCCTTAGGTTAAATCAATTAACCCTTTTTACCCATCTCTCACAATGGGAACAGAAGTTCTAGAGCGGAAAAGAAATTAAGGGCAGGGCCAATTGTGAACGATGTGAGAGAGGAGGTAAATACAGAAGTTAAAGTGTTGTACTTAAATGCGCGTAGTATAAAAAATAAAGTGGATGAGCTTGAGGCTCAGTTAGTCATGGGCAAGTATGATGTTGTAGGGATCACTGAGACATGGTTACAAGAGGACCAGGGCTGGGAACTGAATATCCAGGGGTACACAACGTATAGAAAAGACAGACAGGTGGGCAGAGGGGGTGGGGTTGCTCTGATGGTAAGGAATGATATTCATTCCCTTGCAAGGGGTGACATAGAATCAGGAGATGTTGAATCAGTATGGATAGAAATGAGAAATTGTAAGGGTAAAAAGACCCTAATGGGAGTTATCTATAGGCCCCCAAACAGTAGCCTCGACATAGGGTGCAAGTTGAATCAGGAGATAAAATTGGCGCGTCAAAAATGTAATGCTACTGTGGTTATGGGAGATTTCAACATGCAGGTAGACTGGGAAAATCAGGTTGGAAATGGACCCCAGGAAAGAGAGTTTGTAGAGTGCCTTCGAGATGGATTCTTAGAACAGCTTGTACTGGAGCCTACCAGGGAGAAGGCAATTCTGGATTTAGTGTTGTGTAATGATCCTGATCTGATAAGGGGACTGGAGGTAAAAGAGCCATTAGGAGGCAGTGATCACAACATGATAAGTTTTACTCTGCAAATGGAAAGGCAGAAGGGAAAATCGGAAGTGTCGGTATTACAGTATAGCAAAGGGGATTACAGAGGCATGAGGCAGGAGCTGGCCAAAATTGACTGGAAGGAGGCCCTAGCAGGGAAGACGGTAGAACAGCAATGGCAGGTATTCCTGGGAATAATGCAGAGGTTGCAGGATCAATTTATGAAATGGCAGACGAGTTAAACCGTTACTTTGGATCTGTCTTCACTGAGGAAGATACACACAATCTCCCAAATGTTCTAGGGGCCGGAGAACCTAGGGTGATGGAGGAACTGAAGGAAATCCACATTAGGCAGGAAATGGTTTTGGGTAGACTGATGGGACTGAAGGCTGATAAATCCCCAGGGCCTGATGGTCTGCATCCCAGAGTACTTAAGGAGGTGGCTCTAGAAATAGTGGAAGCATTGGAGATCATTTTTCAATGTTCTATAGATTCAGGATCAGTTCCTGTGGATTGGAGGATAGCAAATGTTATCCCACTTTTTAAGAAAGGAGGGAGAGAGAAAACGGGTAATTATAGACCAGTTAGTCTGACATCAGTGGTGGGGAAGATGCTGGAGTCAATTATAAAAGACGAAATTGCTGAGCATTTGGATAGCAGTAACGGGATCATTCCGAGTCAGCATGGATTTACGAAGGGGAAATCATGCTTGACAAATCTACTGGAATTTTTTGAGGATGTAACTAGGAAAATTGACAAGGGAGAGTCAGTGGATGTGGTGTACCTCGACTTTCAGAAAGCCTTCGACAAGGTCCCACATAGGAGATTAGTGGGCAAAATTAGGGCACATGGTATTGGGGGTAGGGTACTGACATGGATAGAAAATTGGTTGACAGACAGAAAGCAAAGAGTGGGGATAAATGGGTCCCTTTCGGAATGGCAGGCAGTGACCAGTGGGGCACCGCAAGGTTCGGTGCTGGGACCCCAGCTATTTACGATATACATTAATGACTTAGACGAAGGGATTAAAAGTACCATTAGCAAATTTGCAGATGATACTAAGTTGGGGGGTAGTGTGAATTGTGAGGAAGATGCAATAAGGCTGCAGGGTGACTTGGACAGGTTGTGTGAGTGGGCGGATACATGGCAGATGCAGTTTAATGTAGATAAGTGTGAGGTTATTCACTTTGGAAGTAAGAATAGAAAGGCAGATTATTATCTGAATGGTGTCAAGTTAGGAGGAGGGGGAGTTCAACGAGATCTGGGTGTCCTAGTGCATCAGTCAATGAAAGGAAGCATGCAGGTTCAGCAGGCAGTGAAGAAAGCCAATGGAATGTTGGCCTTCGTAACAAGAGGAGTTGAGTATAGGAGCAAAGAGGTCCTTCTACAGTTGTACCGGCCCTGGTGAGACCGCACCTGGAGTACTGTGTGCAGTTTTGGTCTCCAAATTTGAGGAAGGATATTCTTGCTATGGAGGGCGTGCAGCGTAGGTTCACTAGGTTAATTCCCGGAATGGCGGGACTGTCGTATGTTGAAAGGCTGGAGCGAATGGGCTTGTATACACTGGAATTTAGAAGGATGAGGGGGGATCTTATTGAAACATATAAGATAATTAGGGGATTGGACACATTAGAGGCAGATAACATGTTCCCAATGTTAGGGGAGTCCAGAACAAGGGGCCACAGTTGAGAATAAGGGGTAGGCCATTTAGAACGGAGATGAGGAAGAACTTTTTCAGTCAGAGGGTGGTGAAGGTGTGGAATTCTCTGCCCTCAGAAGGCAGTGGAGGCCAGTTCGTTGGATGCTTTCAAGAGAGAGCTGGATAGAGCTCTTAAGGATAGCGGAGTGAGGGGGTATGGGGAGAAGGCAGGAACGGGGTACTGATTGAGTGATCAGCCATGATCGCATTGAATGGCGGTGCTGGCTCGAAGGGCTGAATGGCCTACTCCTGCACCTATTGTCTATTGTCTATTGTCTATTGTCTATTGTATATTAGTTTAGTTTCTGCGCTATATCTCTAAATTAATAAATCTGTGAACGGGCCTGGTCGGAACGGACTCGGTGGGCTGAATGGCCTGTTCCCGTGCTGCATCTGAAATAAAAGGGAAAAGGTGAAACAGTAGAGGAGGGCGAGTTTTCGGCCTGTTTCAAGATGGCCGACTTTTGCCTCCTGTTCCACCAGAGGACAACAGAAAGGTCGTTTACTCCCGTAACCACGAAATAATCACCATCCCCACCCCACCCCTTATCCAGAGTCCAGTCCCCATGATGGTCAACATCTACACTGAATAGGTGGTGGTGTTTCAGGACAGGGGGAGGGGGGGAGAGTGAGAGAGGGGAATAAGAGGGGGAGAGAGTTGAGGGGAGAGGGACGAGGAAGAGAGAGGTGTGAGAGCGAGAGGGGAGAGATGGGAGGGAGACAGGGCACCGAAAGAGAGGTGGAAGAGAGAGGGCAGTAAGAGGGGGAGAGAGAGTGGAGCGGAGTGAGAGAGAGTGAGAGAGAGGGCAGAGAGAGAGGGCAGAGAGAGGGAGAAATGGAGAGAGTAGGAGAGAGAGAGAGGGGGAGAGGGGGGATCAAATATTTGTTAGGTTTAATTTATTATTGTAAGTGTATTATAAAGTGCAGGGGGGAGAATGAGGGGGTAGAAACTGAAATAAACACTTCAATGATCAGGGACTGTCATTAAAAATGATCAATACATATGACAGGCAATGGTGTTATTTTTCTGCTTAATCTGCATCTTTGAGCAACGTGGCCACTTGTTGATGTTTAATTCCTCTGACTTCAAGGCTAGAGTTTAGTGGAACTAAATATCCAAACAGAAGTCAGGCGGGTTAAAAGCAGTTTATTTGTTAGTGCTGCACCTGCCACAAATGTCAGGCACATGTTGTGGTGTTTCATGGGGAGGGAGAGCGTATTTTCACTTCATCAGACGGTTATCAAATGTCAGTCTAGTTTAATTGTTCATTGCAAATGTCATTTTATCAAGTGAGAGTGGGGAGAAAGAGAGAGAGAGAGAGAGAGAGAGAGAGAGAGAGAGAGAGAGAGAGAGAGAAGAGAGAGAGAGGAGAGAGAGAGAGAGAGAGAGAGAGAGAGAGAGAGAGAGAGAGAGAGTGAGAGGGAGAGAGAGAGAGAGAGTGTGTGTGAGAGAGAGAGAGAGACAGTGTGTGTGTGTGTGTGTGTGTGTGTGAGAGAGAGAGAGAGAGAGGGAAAGAGAGAGAGAGTAACGCAGAGACAGGGCAGTGTCAGCTTCCATCCATCCATCGATTATGGAGCACAAAATATTTCTTTATGTAGGATTCTTAACTTAATCTAATACAATCTGCATTTTGGAATATGTAGCAACTTAAATAAATATAGGGAGTCAGAGAGACAGAGAGAGAGGGAGACAGTGTGTGTGTGAGTGTGTGTGTGAGTGAGTGTGTGTGTGAGTGTGTATGTGAGTGTGTGGTGTGAGTGTGTGTGTGAGTGTGTGTGTGCGTGAGTGTGTGTGTGAGTGTGTGTGTGTGTGTGTGTGAATGTGTGCGTGAGTGTGTGTGTGAGTGTGTGTGTGAGTGTGTGTGTGAGTGTGTGTGTGAGTGTGTGTGTGAGTGTGTGTGTTAGTGTGTGTGTGAGTGTGTGTGTGAGTGTGTGTGAGTGTGTGTGTGTGTGTGAGAGAGAGAGAGAGAGAGAGAGAGAGGAGAGAGAGAGAGAGAGAGAGAGAGAGAGAGAGAGAGAGAGAGAGAGAGAGAGAGAGAGAGAGAGAGAGAGAGAGAGAGAGAGAGAGAAGAGAGAGAGAGAGAGAGAGAGAGAGAGAGAGAGAGAGAGAGAGAGAGAGAGAGAGAGAGAGGGAGAGAGAGGGGGGAGAGAGAGAGAGACGGAAGAGAGAGGGGAGAGTGGAGGGGGGAGAGAGAGGGGGAGAGAGAGGGAGAGAGAGGGGGAGAGACAGTGAGACAGTGATGGAGGGAGGGGGAGAGACGGGGAGAAAGGGGGAGGGAGAGAGAGAGAGAGAGAGAGAGAGAGAGAGAGAGGGAAAGAGGGAGGGAGAGAACGAGAGAGAGGGAGAGAGATAAGAAAGAGAGGGAGAGAGGGAGAGGGTGGGTGAGAGAGAGAGAGGGAGAGAGAGAGAGAGGGAGCGAGATAGAGGGAGGGAGGGATAGAGAGAGCGGGGTAGAGAGCCGAGAGAGGGGGAGAGGGAAAGGGAGGTGAGAGGGGGAAGGAGGAAGAGAGAGAGAGAGAGAGAGAGAGAGAGAGAGGAGAGAGAGAGAGAGAGAGAGAGAGAGAGAGAGAGAGAGAGAGAGAGAGAGAGAGAGAGAGAGAGAGAGAGAGAGAGAGAGAGAGAGAGAGAGAGAGAGAGAGAGAGAGAGAGAGAGAGGAGAGAGAGAGAGAGATGGGAGAGAGAGAGAGAGAGAGGAGCGAGAGAGAAGGAGGGAGGATAGAGGGAGAGCGGGGTAGAGAGCGAGAGAGGGGGAGAGGGAAAGGGAGGAGGAGAGGGGGAAGGGAGAGAGAGAGAGAGAGAGAGGGAGAGGGAGAGAGAGAGAGACGGAAGAGAGAGGGAGAGGGGAGAGAGGGGGGCGGAGGCCCACCCACCCTACCCCTGACCGGTCCCCAGTGCGGAGGGCGGGAGGGTGAGAATGAGGAGGTAGAAACTGAAATAAACACTTCAATGATCAGGGACTGTCATAAAAATGATCAATATATATGACAGGCAATGGTGTTATTTTTTCTGCTTAATCTGCGTCTTTGATTGGGTGAATGTGAGGGCTGGGGTCCCGGAGCGGGGCCGGCGATGGGATCATCCGCCCGGGACTGACAGCTGGAAGATGCGGCGGTGAATGTGAGGAGCCGGAGCCCGGAGCGGAAGACTGGCGGCCGCCCTCTGGGATGCGCTCAGGGCGCGGGTTTATTAATGAGCCGCAGCGCTGAGGTGAGCGGATATTTCACCGCGCTCTTCACTGCCTCCTGAACTTGGACTGGGTCGCCGCGTAAATAAATGTGTTGGTGGCAGCAGCTGAGATTCTCAGCAAAAACCCGACGTAGTTAAAGAATATATTGAGAATCATTCATATCAGTCCCATCCCTGTGATCTGATAATAGACGAAGTTTACAACCTGCGTCAGCCACAGGAGGATGAAGCTGCCAGAGATGGTGAAGAGTAAAACCACAGACCTCCTCCTACTCTCCATCCGGGTCACTGCGCTTCTCCCCCTTGCTCTGACCCTCAGCCCCTGACGGACCCGACTGGCACTAAAATGTGCGGACTGTCAGAGCGTTGAGCAGCAGGATCACAGCGAAAGGGAGGAACGGAGTTAAAACCGTGTCGAACGAGTCAAATGGCACCACCCGGGGTCAGTGTAAGCACTGTCCACCAGGTCACAGCCCACGGGACATTGTCGATGGTTGTCAGGGGTTCCAGTGTGAAGTAGCGGGGAACGTTTTTCAGACACAGCAGAACGCCGGCTGTTGCGAGAACGCAGCCGCAGTTTTCCCCGGTGCAATATTTAGTTTTCAGCTTCTGGCAACAAATGGCGACAAAGCGATCAAAGGTGAAAGTGACGGTGAAACCAGACAGAACAGTCTG
>NW_027602174.1:2500-46185 GCF_053455715.1 Rhinoraja longicauda | reverse complement strand
CTCTCTCTCCCCCCCTCTCTTCTCCCCCCCACTCTCTCCTCCCCCTCTCTCTCCTCCCTCCCTCCCTCTCCCCCCCCCGTCTCCCCTCTCCCTCCCCCCCTCCCCTCTCTCCCCCTCCCTCCCCCTCTCCCCCCCTCTCCCTCTCTCCCCCCTCTCACCCCCTCTCCCTCTCTCCCCCTCCCTCTCCCCTCCCACCCCCATCTCTCCCCCCTCCTCTCCCCCCTCTCCCCCCCCTCTCCCTCTCTCACCCTCCCCTCTCCCTCTCTCCCCCCCTCTCCCTCCCTCCCCCCCTCCCCCTCTCTCCCCCCCCACTCCCTCTCCCCCTCCCCCTTCCCCCCCTCTCCCCTCCCTCTCCCCCCCTCCCCCTCCCCCTCCCCCCCTCTCCCCCCCCTCCTCCCTCTCCCCCTCCCCCCCTCCCCCTCCCCCCCCCTCCCCCTCCCCTCCCCTCCCCTCCCCCTCCCCCCTCCCTCTCCCCTCTCCCCTCCCTCCTCTCCCTCTCCCCCCTCCCTCTCCCTCTCCCTCTCACCTCTCCCTCTCCCCTCTCCCTCCCCTCCCCCCTTCTCTCTCTCTCTCACTCTCTCTCTCTCTCTCTCTCTCTCTCTCTCTGTCTCTGTCTCTCTCTCTCTCTCTCTGTCTCTCTCTCTCTGTCTCTCTCTCTCTGTCTCTCTCTCTCTGTCTCTCTCTCTGTCTCTCTCTCTGTCTCTCTCTCTCTCTCTCTCTGTCTCTCTCTCTCTCTTCTCTCTGTCTCTTTTATATATTAAAAGATTTTAACAATTCATTACTTGATGTGTTGAGTTTTGTGGTGGATGGAGAGAATGTGTGTGAGAGAGAGGGAGATCAGAGGGAAAAGGGGAGGTGCAACGAGACCTGGGTGTCGTGGTGCACCAGTCATTGAAAGTAGGCATGCAGGTGCAGCAGGCAGTGAAGGAAGCGAATGGTATGTTGGCATTCATAGCGCGCGGATTTGAGTATAGGAGCAGGGAGGTTCTGCTGCAGTTGTACAGGGCCTTGGTGAGATTGCTGAAATTTTGGTCTCCTAATCTGAGGAAAAGACATTCTAAGCCTTAGAGGCCAGTACAGAGAAGGTTCACCAGATTGATCCCTGGGATGGCAGGACTTTCATATGAAGAAAGACTGGATCGACTAGGCTTATACTCGCTGGAATTTAGAAGACTGAGGGGGGATCTTATAGAAACATAAAATTTCTAAGGGGTTGGACAGGCTAGATGCGGGAAGATTGTACCCGATGTTCGGGAAGTTCAGAACCAGGGGTCACAGCTTTAAAGATAAGGGGGAAGTCATTTAGGACCGAGATGAGAAAACATTTCTTCACACAGAGAGTGGTGAATCTGTGGAATTCTCTATAAACAGAAGGTAGTTGAGGCCAGTTCATTGGCCTATATTTAAGAGGGAGTTAGAAGTGGCCCTTGTGGCTAAAGGGATCAGGGGGTATGGAGAGAAGGCAGGTAGAGGTTACTGAGCTGGATGATCAGCCATAATCATATTGAATGGCGGTGCAGGCTCGAAGGGCCGAATGGACTACTCCTGTACCTATTTTCTATGTTTCCCATTTTCTGTCTCCCTCCTTTCTTAAAAAGTGGAATAACATTAGCTACCGTCCAATCCACGGGAACTGCTCCTGAATCTATGGAACATTGGAAAATGATCACCAATTCGTCCACAATTTCTAGAGCCACCTTCCTTAAGTACCCTGTGATGTAGACCATCAGGCCCTGGGGATTTATCAGCCTTCAATCCCGTCAGTCTACCCAACACCAGTTTCCTGCCTAATGTGAATTTCCTTCAGTTCGTCCGTCACCCTAAGACCTCCGTCCACTAGTACATCTGGAGATTGATTGTGTCTTCCTTATTAAGACAGATCCAATGTACCTGGTCAGCTCGTCTGCCATTTCCTTGTTCCCTTAATAAATTCGCCTGCTTCTGTCTTCAAGGGACCCACATTTATCTTACCATTTTTTAAACTCTTGACATACCTAATAAGCTTTTACTATACACATTTATGTTCTTGGATATTAGGTTACCGCTAAACTGTAGCCTTGAAATCAGAGGAATTAAACATCAGCAGGTGTCCACATTGCTCAAAGATGCAAAAAACATAACCATAATTGCCCTGTCATATAACATTGGTCATTTTTATAATAGTCCTTGATCATTGAAGTGTTTATTTTCAGTGTCTACGAGTGCCAGGTTTGCACTGCACGACGGGAGATTTTCTCGCTTGAACTACTTGATAAATAAACACACAAATAAAGTCTGCGTGTGTGGCAGCTTTCTCTGTGCCGCTATGTAGGACAGCCCAGACGGATGAGTTGGTCATTTACTCTCAGAACGACCTTGTTGTCTGGCCTGAGGGTTTGAATTCACATCTACCTGTCGACTGGTCTGAAGTAGTTCACTACAAAATAAACTGCAGATTGAATAGACCCACAGGTAGTGTTCACCGCCTGGAATTAATATTCCCACTGGGCGAAGGGAAGAGCACAGTTACTCAACTCCCCTTTCTCAGATCTGAAGATACGTTTTAATTGTCAGCGTTGTGTATTATTCTTTCAAATGTATGCCGGAGAGAATTCACTTACCATTTCTAACCTGTGTTAATTAAGAAGAAAATAACAAGTTAATGCATCTTCAGCTGCCGTGTTTACCCAGCGTGGATCGAGCAGCAAAATGGAGTTAGTTTCTCATTAAAGTTTAGATTAATTATGGATATTGAACTTGAGTTGACCCTTTAGAATCGAACATTTGAATTAAAAAGAAGGGATTCTTTGAGAGGATCTGGGGAAAAATGGATCGTTTATTTGAGCCATGACACCAACTAGATAAATGCCGAGCTAGATATTGGAAGATTGTGTTATATAGAACTAGATGGTATGTTTGTGCGAATATGAAATACCTCTAGATAACAATCGTTACTTTTTAATATTTTATTTAGTAAGTGTACCACACTGTCTTATGCATATGCATTTATTTATTTATCTATCACCTTTATTTATTTATTCATTTTTGATATTTTTCTTATTTTATTTTATTTATGTCGATGATGTACTGTTTTGTAATATATCTCTGTGAAAAATCAATAAAATCTGATTGAAAAAAAGAAAGGATCCTTTATTTTACATCTTATCAAATGTAAAACATCGGGGTCAGATTTAATGTGATCATGTCACTGCTTATCCACACCCATCACTGACCACACTGATAATGTCACTGCTTATCCAGACCCATCACTGACCACACTGATAATGTCACTGCTTAATCCACACCCATCACTGACCACACTGATAATGTCACTGCTTATCCACACCCATCACTGACCACACTGATAATGTCACTGCTTATCCAGAGAGAGAGAGAGAGAGAGTGAGGATTGTGGAGAGGAAGAGGGAAGGAGTGTGGAGAGTAAGGGAGGTGAGTGGGGCAGAGAGGAAGGTGTGTGGGGAGAGAAAGGGGAGGAGTGGAGTGAAAGGAGGAGGAGTGTGGGAATGGAGGATGGGAAGAGAGGGGATGTGGGGAGAGGAATTGAATACTGTGGGAAGAGAGAGAAGGTAGGATGAATGTGGAGAGCGAGGGGGAGTGTGGTGGGAGAGAGGGGGAGTGTGGGTTAAATGACGGGGAGGGAGTGTGGGGGAAATCGGTTGTTTTAGGGGACAGTGGAGGGAGGAGTGTAGGAGAGAGAGGGAGGAAGGATTGTATGGAAAGAGTGGAGGGATGGGGACAGAGAGGAGGGGAGGGAGAGAGGGATAGGAGTGATGGGAGGGTGGTGGAGTATTGGGAGAGATAGAGGGGGTGTGGGGAGAGAGGGGGAGGAGTGTGTGGGCAGAGAGGGGGGTTGTGCGTGGGGAGAGAGATGGGGAGGAATGTGGGAGAGAGAGAGGGGGAGGAGTGTGGGGGAGACAGAGGGGGAGGAGTAGTGAGTGTGTGGGGAGAAAGACGGAGTGTGGGGATGGAGAGTGAGAGGAGAGTGGGGAGAGAGGAAGTGCGGAGCAGAGAGGGGAGCAGTGTGGGGAGAGAGATTGGAGGAGTGTGGCAGGACAGAGAGGAGTGTGGGGAGATAGTGGGGAGGAGTGTGGAGAGAGGGGAGGAGGTGGGAAGTCAGAGGGTCGGAAAATTGGTGAGCAAGAGGGGGATTAGTATGTGGGGAGAGTGAATGGCGGAGGGGGAGGGAGAGAGGCAGAGAGAGTGAGGAGTGTTGGGGGAGACGCATTATGTGTTACTCTATCACTTGTATGCCGGAGAAAGTTATTTACTCATTTTAACCACTGCCTATTAAAATGAAAATAACAAATAAATATGTCTGCACCTGCCAACGCGGATAGATCAGCAAGATGCAGTGAGAGCTCATTAGAGATGAGATTAATTACTGATAATATCACTGCTTATCCAGACCTATCACTGACCACACTGATAATGTCACTGCTTATCCAGACCCATCACTGACCACACTGATAATGTCACTGCTTATCCGGACCTATCACTGACCACACTGATAATGTCACTGCTTATCCAGACCCATCACTGACCACACTGATAATGTCACTGCTTATCCAGACACATCACTGACCACACTGATAATGTCACTGCTTATCCAGACCCATCACTGACCACACTGATAATGTCACTGCTTATCCAGACCCATCATTGACCACACTGATAATGTCACTGCTTATCCAGACCCATCACTGACCACACTGATAATGTCACTGCTTATCCGGACCTATCACTGACCACACTGATAATGTCACTGCTTATCCAGACCCATCACTGACCACACTGATAATGTCACTGCTTATCCAGACACATCACTGACCACACTGATAATGTCACTGCTTATCCAGACCCATCACTGACCACACTGACGTCACACACAGGTATGTTCTTTGTATCATCCATTCCAAGGACATCTCACATACTGTAACAACCAGCTACCCAGTTCCATCGCATGCTGCTCAAATATATTTTCACCACCTTTGACAACATTTGCCCCGTCCTGATTGGTACGGACACCTCTGAACTCACTGATGGTTTCACTTCCCATCTGCGTCTGATTCTGAACACACTTACACTACGAATGATCACCCAAATACAGAAAAATCAAGACTTAACTGCTCTTGCAAGTTCCAGTGCTCTCCTCAGTTGTACTTAAAATATCTGCAAGGCCTTTTTGTGTAGTTCTGGTCACCATATTATAGATATGATGTCCTGTTGCCAGAGACAGCGCGGAACAGATTCACCAGGATGTTATCTGGAATGGACAGCGTTAGTTTGAAGACAGAATCAATTGGCTGGGCTTGGTCTTCTTGGAGCGCAGGAGGATGAGGGGTAATCTCATAGACGTGTTTTAGATCATGAAAGGAATAGATCGGGTAGATGCTCAGCTTCTCCTGCCCTGAGTAGGAGAATCGAGGTCCAGAGGACATACGTTTAAGTTGAATGGAAAATGATCGAATAGGAATCTGAGGGTTAACCTTTTCACACAATGGGTGGTGGATGTATGGAACAAATTGCCTGAGGAGGTATTTGAGGCAGGGGCTATCCCAATATTTGTGAAACAGTTAGACAGGTTGGGTACATGAATAGGACAGGTTTGGTGGGATATGGACCAAATGCAGACAGGTGGAACTAATGTAGATGGGGCCTGTTTGCTGGTGTGGGCAAGTTGGGCCAAAGTGCCTGATTCCACACCATATCACTCTATGACTCTATGAGTACAGGGCTGAACTACCTCCTCTGGCAGTTCGTTCCACACCCCCCCAACCTTTGTGTGAAAAATACCCCTCAGGTTCCGATTAAACCCCCCCCCCCACCTCATCTTAAACCTAGCCCCCTGGTTCTTGATTCCCCTTCTCTGTGCATCTACCAGATCTATTCCTCTCATTATATTGTCCAGTTGTAGAAGATCATCCCTCATCCTCCTGCAGCAAGGGATATAGTACTAGCCTATATGCACCAAGGGATATAGTACTAGCCTATATGCACCAAGGGATATAGTACTAGCCTATATGAACCAAGGGATATAGTACTAGCCTATATGCACCAAGGGATATAGTACTAGCCTATATGCACCAAGGGATATAGTACTAGCCTATATGCACCAAGGGATATAGTACTAGCCTATATGCACCAAGGGATATAGTACTAGCATATATGCACCAAGGGATATAGTACCAGCCTGCTGAACCTTTCCCTCCAGATCAGGCCCACTGTTCCTGGTAACATCCTCGTAAATCTCCTCTATCACCTTTCCAGATTGACACCATCTTTCCTGTATCATGGTGCCCACAACAGAACACAATATTCCAAATGCGGCCTCACCAACGTCTTACACAACGGCAACATAACCTCCGTATATCTATACACAATGCTATGACCGAAGACGGCCAATGTTACAAAAGTCTTTTTGACCACACTATCAACCCGTGACGCTACATTCAATACACGATGTACCTGTCGTCCTAGATCGCTCTGCTCTACAGTTCATTCACCTTTCTGCCTCGGTTCCAGGTCAGCGGTACTGACACTTCTGAACTCACTGATGGTTTCACTTCCCATGTGCGTCTGATTTTGAATACATTTGCACTACAGGTGAACATCCAAATAAAGAATAATCAAGACTTAACTGCTCCTCCAAGTGCAGCGCTCTCCTCAGTCGTACTTCGAATATCTGCGAGGCCCTTTTGTGTAGTTCTGGTCACCATATTACACAAATAATGTCCTGTTGCCAGAGGCGGTGCGGAACAGATTCACCAGGATGTTATCTGGAATGGACAGCGTTAGTTTGAGGACAGATTTGATCAGGTGGGATTGATCTCATTGGAGCAATAATGCAGAGGGACGACCTTACTGAGGCATGTAAAATTATGTCAACTACAGCAGGGTTGAGTAGATGGTCACAGTTATTTCCCAGGCTGGGAGAATCTAAACCTAGAGAACGTACGTTTAATTGAAAGGGGAGAGATTTAAGGGAATTCTGACTTCAACGATGGAACAATATTTTCTTTTGAGGCGGTGGGGACAGATACCATCACAGCAAATAAACAGCATTTGGACAGCCATTTGTTTCGGATGGAAATGGACGGATATGGGACAAATACAGGTGAATGAGATTACCGTAGATAGGTATCTCGGTCTGCAGTCGGGCCGAAGGACCTGTTTCCCTGCTGTTCCCATGACTGGAATCAGAGGTTCTGTTATCTCTAATGTGCTCTGTCATCGGTCTCCCCAGTTGTAGCCACATAGCAGACACATCACTGACTGCACAACAGTGGCGATACTGTATTGGGTGGTGGTGTCACCAACAACGGAGGCACATTGTTCATCACCCTCACAAGTGTCCAACAGGTGTTTCGCTCTCCTCAAACTAAACTCTAGCCTGGACATCCGAGGAATTAAACGTAAATAGGTATCGAAAGTTCTCACACCTGCAGTTTAAACAACAAAATGATATAACTGCCTGTCATATACGTTGGTCATTTTAATATGTCTCTGATCATTGAAGTGTTTCTTTCAGTTTCTCTGTGTGTCAGTTATACACAGCAGGAAGCGAGAAACGCTCTCTTGAATTAGTTCATATATAGGCACAGAAATACAGACTGAGTGCGTGTGAGAGCTCTCTTAAATTCACTGGAATTTAGGATGAGAGGGGATCTTGTCGAAACATGTAGAATTCTGAAGAAGGGTCTCCACCCATTCCTTCTCCCAAGAGATGCTGCCTGTCCCGCTGAGTTACTCCAGCTTTTTGTGTCTATCTTCTATTTAAACCAGCATCTGCAGTTCCTTCTTACACATATACATATCTTAAGGGATTGGACAGGCTAGATACAGGAAAAATATTCCCGATGTTGTGGGAGTCCAGAAAAGGGATCACAGTTTACGAATAAGGGGTAGCTCAATTATTACTGAGATGAGGAAAAACTGATCTGTCGTCGACCTCGCCAGTTGAGATGAATTGTGAATCTGTGGAAATCTCTGCCACAGAAGGCAGTGGAGGTCAATTCACAGGAGGTTTTCATGGGAGAGTCAGATATAGCTCTTAGGGCTAACGGAATAAAGTTGCACGGGGAGAAATCAGGAACGGGGTACTGATTTAGGATGGTCGGCCACGATCATGTTGAATGGCGGTGCGGGCTCAAAAGGACAAATGGCCTACTCCTGCAAGTATTTTCTTTGTTTCTATGTTTCGAAACCACTGTGGACAGCATAGACGGGTGAGTTGGTCATTAACGCTCAGAACGACTTTGCTGTCATGTCTGTGGGTTTGAATTAGCATCAACCTGTCAACTGGTCTGAAGTAGTTCAATAAAAAAATAAACTGCAGATTGAACAGAACCTCGCCTATTATAGAAACAATGTCGTGTTGCCAGAGACAGTGTGGAACAGATTCACCAGAATGTTATCTGGAATGGACAGCGTTAGTTTGAAGACAGAATCAATTGGGTGGGATTGGTCTCCTTGGAGCGCAGGAGGATGAGGGGTGATCTTATAGACATGCTTTAGATCATGAAAGGAATAGATCGGGTAGATGCTCAGCTTCTCCTGCCCTGATTAGGAGAATCGAGGTCTAGAGGACATACGTTTAAGGTGAAGGGGAAATGATTGAATAGGAATCTGAGGGGTAACATTTTCACACAGTGGGTGTTGGATGAATGGAGCAAACTGCCAGAGGAGGTATTTAAGGCAGGGACTATCCCAACATTCATGAAACAGTTAGACAGGTGCATGAATAGGACAGGTTTGGTGGGAAATGGACCAAATGCAGACAGGTGGGACTAGTGTAGATGTGGCATTTTGGCTGGAGTGGGCAAGTTGGGCCGAAGGGCCTGTTTCCACACCATATCACTCTATGACTCTATGGGTACAGGTTTGAACTACCTCCTCTGGCAGCTCGTTCGACACACCCACCATGCTTTATGTGAAAAATTACCCCTCAGATTCCACAGATTCACAATTCATCTCAACTGGGGAGGCCGACGACAGTTCAGTTTTTCCTCATCTCAGTAATAATTGAGCTACCCCTTATTCGTAAACTGTGATCCCTGTTCTGGACTCCCACAGCATCGGGAACATTTTTCCTCTATCTAGCCTGTCCAATCCCTTAAGAATTGTATATGTGTAAGAAGGAACTGCAGATGCTGGTTTAAACAGAACATAGACACAAAAAGCTGGAGTAACTCAGCGGGACAGGCAGCATCTCTTGGGAGAAGGAATGGGTGGAGACCCTTCTTCAGAATTCTATATGTTTCGTCAAGATCACCTCTCATCCTAAATTCCAGTTAATTCAAGAGAGCTCTCACACACACTCAGTCTGTATTTCTGTGCCTATTTATTAATTAATACGAGAGCGTTTCTCCCTTCCTGCTGTATATATTTGGCACACATAGAAACTGAAAGAAACACTTCAATGATCTGAGACATATTAAAACGACCAACGTATATGATAGGCAGTTATATCGTGTTGTTGTTTAAACTGCAGGTTTGAGAAAATTCGACACCTGTTAACATATAACATATAACAACTACAGCATGGAAACAGGCCTGTCCGGCCCTACCAGTCCACGCCGACCATTCTCCCTGACCTAGTCTCATCTACCTGCACTCAGACCATAACCCTCCAATCCCCTCCTGTCCATATACCTATCCAATTTACTCTTAAATAATAAAATCGAGCCAGCCTCCACCACTTCCACCGGAAGCCCATTCCATACAGCCACAACCCTCTGAGTAAAGAAGTTCCCCCTCATGTTACCCCTAAACCTTTGTCCCTCAATTCTGAAGCTATGTCCCCTTGTTGGAATCTTCCCCACTCTCAAAGGGAAAAGCCTACCCACGTCAACTCTGTCCGTCCCTCTCATAATTTTAAAAACCTCTATCAAGTCCCCCCTCAACCTTCTACGCTCCAAAGAATAAAGACCCAACCTGTTCAACCTCTCTCTGTAGCCTAAGTGCTGAAACCCAGGCAACATTCTAGTAAATCTCCTCTGTACCCTCTCCATTTTGTCGACATCCTTCCTATAATTTGGCGACCAGAACTGCACACCATACTCCAGATTCGGCCTCACCAATGCCCTGTACAATTTCAACATTACATCCCAACTTCTATACTCGATGCTCTGATTTATAAAGGCAAGCATACCAAACGCCTTCTTCACCACCCTATCCACATGAGATTCCACCTTCAGGGAACAATGCACAGTTATTCCCAGATCCCTCTGTTCCACTGCATTCCTCAATTCCCTACCATTTACCCTGTACGTCCTATTTTGATTTGTCCTACCAAAATGCAGCACCTCACACTTATCAGCATTAAACTCCATCTGCCATCTTTCAGCCCACCCTTCCAAAAGGCCCAAGTCTCTCTGTAGACTTTGAAAATCTACCTCACTATCAACTACTCCACCTATCTTAGTATCATCTGCATATTTACTAATCCAATTTGCCACACCATCATCCAGATCATTAATGTAAATGACAAACAACAGTGGACCCAACACAGATCCTTGGGGCACTCCACTAGACACTGGCCTCCAACCTGACATACAATTGTCAACCGTTACCCTCTGGTATCTCCCATTCAGCCATTGTTGAATCCATCTTGCAACCTTACTATTAATACCCAACGATTTAACCTTCTTAATCAACCTTCCATGTGGAACCTTGTCAAATGCCTTACTGAAGTCCATATAGACAACATCCACAGCCTTGCCCTTATCAATTTCCCTGGTAACCTCTTCAAAAAATTCAAGAAGATTAGTCAAACATGACCTTCCAGGCACAAATCCATGTTGAATGTTTCTAATCAGGCCTTGATTATCCAAATAATTATATATATTGTCCCTAAGTATCTTTTCCATTAATTTTCCCACCACAGACGTCAAACTAATAGGTCTATAATTGCTAGGTTTACTTTTAGAACCTTTTTTAAACAAAGGCACAACATGCGCAATGCGCCAATCTTCCGGCACCATCCCTGTTTCTAATGACGTTTGAAATATTTCCGTCATAGCCCCTGCTATTTCTGCACTAACTTCCCTCAATGTCCTAGGGAATATCCTATCAGGACCTGGAGACTTATCCACTTTTATATTCTTCAAAAGTGTCCGTACCTCCTCTTCTTTAATCATCCTAATTTCCATCACTACTCTACTTGTTTCGCTTACCTCACATAATTCAATATCCTTCTCCTCGGTAAATACCGAAGAAAAGAAATTGTTTAATATCTCCCCCATTTCTTCCGGCTCAGCACATAGCTGTCCACTCTGACTCTCTAATGGACCAATTTTATCCCTCACTATCCTTTTGCTATTGACATATCTGTAGAACCCCTTGGGGTTTACTTTTACATTACTTGCCAAAGCAGCCTCATATCTTTTTTTCGCTTTTCTAATTTCCTTTTTAAGATTCCTTTTACATTCTTTATATTCCTCAAGAACCTCATTTACTCCCTGCCGCTTATATTTATTGTATATCTCCCTCTTTTTCCGAACCAAGTGTCCAATTTCCCTGGAAAACCACGGCTCTTTCAAATTATTATTCTTTCCTTTTCACCAAACAGGGACATAAAGACTCTGTACTCTCAAAATTTCACCTTTAAATATCCTCCATTTCTCTATTATATCCTTTTCATAAAACAACAATTTCCATTTCACTCCTTTTAAATCCTTTCTCATCTCCTCAAAATTAGCCTTTCTCCAATCCAAAATCTCAACCCTTGGTCCAGATTTGACCTTCTCCATAATGATATTGAAACTAATGGCATTATGATCACTAGACCCAAAGTGCTCCTCAACACATACCTCCGTCACCTGACCCATCTCATTTCCTAACAGGAGGTCCAACACTGCCCCTTCTCTGGTAGGCACCTCTACGTATTGCTGCAAAAAACTATCCTGCACACATTTTACAAACTCCAAACCATCCAGCCCTTTAACAGAATGTGATTCCCAGTCTATATACGGAAAATTGAAATCACCCACAATCACCACTCTGTGCTTACTACTAATATCTGCTATCTCCTTACATATTTGCTCTTCCAATTCTCGTTCCCTATTTGGCGGTCTATAATACACCCCTATAAGTGTTGCTAAACCTTTCTCATTTCTGAGTTCCACCCAAACAGCCTCCTTAATCGAGCCTTCTAGTCTGTCCTGCCAAAGCACTGCTGTGATATCCTCCCTGACAAGCAATGCAACACCCCCACCTCTTGCCCCTCCGATTCTATCACATCTGAAACAATGAAATCCTGGAATATTTAATTGCCAATCGCAACCCTCCTGCAACCATGTTTCACTGATCGCCACAACATCATACTTCCAGATGTCAATCCAGGCTCTAAGCTCATCCACCTTTCTTACAATGCTCCTAGCATTAAAATATACACATTTAAGGGACCCATCATTTCTTATTCTCAGTTTATTTCTTTTCCCTTCTTTCTCTCCTACATATTGGGTCTGAGTGTTTCCCTTTTCTGCCTCCTGCCTCACACACTGCCTATTAGCTATCTGTGTTTGAGTCCCTCCCCCCAACCGTACTAGTTTAAAGTCTCCGCAGTTATTTTAGCAAATCTCCCCGCCAGGATATTGGTTCCCCTCGGGTTCAGATGCAACCCGTCCTTTTTGTACAGGTCATACTTCCCCCAGAAGAGGTCCCAATGATCCAGAAACTTGAAACCCTGCTCCCTGCACCAGTTCCTCAGCCACGTATTTATCCTCCACCTCACTCCATTCCTATTCTCACTATCGCGTGGCACAGGCAGTAAGCCTGAGATTATTACTTTGGAAGTCCTTTTTTTTAACTCTCTTCCTAGCCCCCTGAATTCTCCTTTCAGGACCTCTTCCCTTATCCTACCTATATTGTTGGTACCTATATGTACCACGACCTCTGGCTCCTCTCCCTCCCCTTTCAGGATATCCTGGACACGCTCAGACACATCCCGGACACCGGCACCAGGGAGGCAAACCACCATCCGGGTCTCCCGACTGCGTCCACAGAAACGCCTATCTGACCCCCTCACTATAGAGTCCCCTATTACTACTGCTCTCCTCTTCCTTTCCCTACCCTTCTGAGCAACAGGGCCGGACTCCTTGCCAGAGGCCCGGGCACCGTCGTTGCCCCCAGGTAGGCTGTCCCCCCCAACAGTACTTAAACAGGAGTACTTATTTCCAAGGGGTACAGCCACCGGGGTACTCCCTAGTCCCTGCCTCTGTTCCTTGCCCCCCCTAACAGTGACCCACTTGTCTACCTCCCGTGGTCTAGGAGTGACCACCTCCCTGTAACTCCTATCTATAACCTCCTCACTCTCCCTGATCAGACGGAGGTCATCAATCTGCCGCTCCAGGTTCCTAATACGGTCCCTTAGGAGCCCCATCTCGTCACACCTGGCGCAGATGTGGATGTCTGGAAGACTATCAGACTCCCAGATTCCCCACATCTGACACCCAGAACAAAAAACTGCCCTGGCAGTCATACTCTCCAAACAAAGCCCCGCGCTCAGTTACTAAACCTACCGCCCGGCCGCTGCTCCAACCGCTCCAACCGCCCACCCAAAAGAACTGAGTGATCTCCTGGGAGAGGCGAAAAACCGGATAAAAAACCCAGGCCAATTTGGGAAAAAATCCGGGAAATTCCTCTCCGACCCCAAGCTAGGCGATCGAAACTAGTCCGGGAGATCACACAGGTCTTACTCCTTACTATCCCCACACAATCCCCACACAATCCCCACACACTACTTCCCAAGCAACACTGCTTGCTGCTGCTGCTTGCTGCTGCTGCTTGCTGCTGCTGCTTGCTGCTGCTGCTTGCTGCTGCTGCTGCTTGCTGCTGCTGCTTGCTGCTGCTGCTTGCTGCTGCTGCTTGCTGCTGCTGCTTGCTGCTGCTGCTTGCTGCTGCTGCTTGCTGCTGCTGCTTGCTGCTGCTGCTTGCTGCTGCTGCTTGCTGCTGCTGCTGCTGTTACTGCTGATTGCTGCTGCTACTGCTGATTGCTGCTGCTACTGCTGCTGATTGCTGCTGCTACTGCTGATTGCTGCTGCTGCTGCTGATTGCTGCTGCTACCTGTTGGCGTGTAATTCCTCGGATTTCTAGGCTAGAGTTTAGTTTGAGGAGAGTGAAGCACCTGTTGGACACTTGTGAGGGAGATGAACAATGTGCCTCCGTTGTTGGTGACACCACCACCCAATACAGTATCGCCACTGTTGTGCAGTCAGTGATGTGTCTGCTATGTGGCTACAACTGGGGAGGCCGATGACAGAGCACATTAGTGATTACAGAACCGCTGATTCCAGTCATGGGAACTGCAGGGAAACAGGCCCTTCGGCCCGACTCGTCCATTCGGACCGAGATGCATATCTACGGTAATCTCATTCACCTGTATTTGTCCCATATCCCTCCATTCCTATCCGAAACAACGGCTGTCTAAATGCTGTTTATTTGCTGTGATGGTATCTATCCCCACCGCCTCAAATGAAAAGATTGTTGCATATTTGAAGTCAGAATTCCCTTAAACCTCTCCCCTTTCGAATAAACGTAAGTTCTCTGGGTTTAGAATCTCACAGCCTGGGAAATAACTGTGACCATCTACTCAACCCTGCTATAGTTGACATAATTTTACAAGCCTCAGTAAGGTCATCCCTCTGCATTCTTGCTCCAATGAGATAAATCCCACCCGATCAAATCTGTCCTCAAACTAACGCTGTCCATTCCAAATAACATCCTGATGAATCTGTTCCGCACTGCCTCTGGCAACGGGACATCATTTGTATAATATGGTGACCAGAACTACACAAAAGGGCCTCGCAGATATTTGAAGTGCGACGTAGGAGAGCGCTGCACTTGGAGGAGCAGTTAAGTCTTGGTTATTCTTTGTTTGGATGTTCAGCTGTCGTGCAAGTGTGTTCACAATCAGACGCACATGGGAAGTGAAACCACCAGTGAGTTCTGAAGTGTCGGTACCGATGAACTGCAACCGAGGCCTATATCTCTTGATGCAGGAGGATGAGGGATGATCTTCTACAGATCAACAAAATAATGAGAGGAATAGATCTGGCAGACGCACAGAGAAGGGGAAGCAGGAACCATGGGGAGCAGGTTTAAGATGAGGGGGTGAAATTTAATCTGAACCTGAGGGGTATTTTTCACACAAAGGGTGGTGGGTGTGTGGAACGAAGTGCCAGAGGAGGTAGTTCAGCCCTGTACTCATAGTCATAGAGTGATATGGTGTGGAATCAGGCCCTTCAGCCCAACTTGCCCACACCAGCCATCAGGCCCCATCTACATTAGTTCCACCTGTCTGCATTTGGTCCATATCCCACCAAACCTGTCCTATTCATGTACCCAACCTGTCTAACTATTTCATAAATGTTGGGATAGTCCCTGCCTCAAATTCCTCATCTGGCAGTTTGTTCCATACATCCACCACCCATTGTGTGAAAAAGTTACCCCTCAGATTCCTATTCAATGATTTTCCCTTCAACTTAAACGTATGTCCTCTGGACCTCGATTCGCCTATTCAGGGCAGGAGAATCCGAGCATCCACTACATCTATTCCTTTCATGATCTAAAACATGTCTATAAGATCACCCCTCGTCCTCCTGCGCTCCAAGGAGAACAATCCCACCCAATTGATTCTGTCTTCAAACTAACGCTGTCCATTCCAGATAACATCCTGGTGAATCTGGTCCGCACTGTCTCTGGCAACAGGACATCATATCTGTAATATGGTGACCAGAACTACACAAAAGGGCCTCGCAGATATTTGAAGTACAACTGAGGAAAGCGCTGGAACTTGGAGGAACAGTTAAGTCTTGATTTTTCTGTTTATGGGTATTCATTTGTAGCGCAAATGCGTTCAGAATCATAAGCAGATGGGACGTGAAACCATCAGTGAGTTCAGAGGTGTCCGTACCAATCAGCACGAGGCAAATGTTGTCAATGTTGTCACTGGTGAAAATATATCTGAGCAGCGTGCGATGGAACTGGGTAGCTGGTTGTTACAGTATGTGAGATGTCCTTGGAATGGATGATACAAAGAACATACCTGTGTGTTACGTTAATGTGGTCAGTGATGGGTGTGGATAAGCAGTGACATTATCTGTGTGGTCAGTGATGGGTCTGGATAAGCAGTGACATTATCAGTGTGGTTAGTGATGGGTCTGGATAAGCCGTGACATTATCAGTGTGGTTAGTGATGGGTCTGGATAAGCCGTGACATTATCAGTGTGGTTAGTGATGGGTCTGGATAAGCACTGACATTATCAGTGTGGTCAGTGATGGGTCTGGATAAGCAGTGACACTATCAGTAATTAATCTCAACTCTAATGAGCTCTCACTGCATCTTGCTGTTCTATCCACGTTGGCCGGTGCAGACGTTTTTATTTGTTATTTTCATTTTAATAGGCAGTGGTTAAAATGAATAAATATCTTTCTCCTGCATACATGTGAGTAACACATAATGCGTCTCCCCAACACTCCTCACTCTCTCTGCCTCTCTCCCTCCCCCTCCGTCCATTCTCTCTCTCCCATACCGATCCCCCGTCTCTCTCCCCAATTTTCTGACCGTCTGACTTCCCATCTCCTCCCCTCTCTCCACACTCCTCCCCACTCTCTCCCGACACTCCCATCTGTCCTGCCACCTCCAATCTCTCTCCCCACACACCTCCCCATCTCTCTCCACACCCCCTCTCTCCCCACTCTCCTCTCATTCTCCACCCCACACTCTGTCTTTCTCCCCACACACTCACCACTCCTCTCATTCTGTGTCCCCACACTCCTCCCCTCTGTCTCCCACATTCCCCCTCTCTCTCCCCACATTCCCCCTCATTCCCCACACACCTCCACCTCTATCTCCTCACCTCTCTCCCCCGTTCGTCCATTCTCTGCCCCATCTCTCTCTCCCCACATACCTCCCCTCTCTCGCCTCACTCCTTCCTCTATCCCTCCCCTCCCATTTCTCTGCCACATTCCTCCACTCACTCCCCACTCCTCCACTCTCTCCCATCACTCCTCTTGTACCTCTTTCCCCTGTACCCCTCGCTCTCGCTACATTTCTCCCCCACGCTCGTTTCACTCTCCCCACTCCTCCCCTCCATCCTCACATTCCTCTAACTCGCTCTCCACACTATCCTTCCTCCCTCTCTTTCACACTCCTCCCACACTGTCTCCCCACTCCTCCCCCTCTCCCCACACTCCTCCCGTTCTCTTGCTACATTTTCCTATCTCCCCCACCCACCTCCTCTCCCTCTCCCACACTCCCCCCTGCATCCTTTCTCTCTCCACACAATCCCTTCCCCCGTTCTCTCACACTCCTCTCCCTCCGTATCCCCAATCCTCCCCTCCCTCTCCCCACAGTCCTCCCCTCTCAATTCCCACATTCCTCCTTTCTCTCCACAATCCCCCTCCTCCCCAACACTCCTTCCTCTCTCTCACCCCACACACCTTCCTCTCTCCCACACCCACCTCCTCTCCCTCTTCCCCACTCCACCCCCTCCATCCCCACATTCCTCCCACTCTCTCTCCACACAAACCTTCCTCCCTCTCTCTCACACTCCTCCCTCCCCTGTCCCCTAAAACCACCTTTCTCCCCACACTCCTCCCCATCATTCTCCCCACACTCCCCGTCTCTCTCCACACTCCCCGCTCGCTCACCACGGTCATCCTGCCTCCTCTCTCTCCCCACTACCTCTCTCTCCCCACACTATTAAATTCCTCTCCCCACACTCCCTTTCTTCCCACCCTCCATCCCCACAATCCTCCTCCTTTCTCTCCACTCCTCCCCTTTCTCTCCCCACACAGCTCCCTTTCTCCCCACACTCATCTCCTCTTCCTCCCCACACTCTTCACTCTCTTTCTCTCTGGATAAGTAGTGACATTATCAGTGTGGTCAGCGATGGGTCTGGACAAGCAGTGACATTATCAGTGTGGTCAGTGATGGGTCTGGATAAGCAGTGACATTATCAGTGTGGTCAGTGATGGGTCTGGATAAGCAGTAACATTATCAGTGTGGTCAGTAATGGGTCTGGATAACCAGTGACATGATCTCATTAAATCTGACCCCGATGTTTTACATTTGATATGATGTAAAATAAAGCATCCTTTCTTTTTTTTCTCTTCAGTTTTTATTGATTTTTCACAGAGATATATACAAAACAGTACAACATCATGAACATAAATAAAATAAAATAAGAAAAACAACAAAAATAAATGAATAAATAAACAAAGGAGATAAATAAATGAATGCATTTGAATAAGACAGTGTGGTACACTTACCAAATAAAATATGAAAAAGTAACAATGTTGGTTATCTAGAAATATTTCAATATTCGCACAAACATAACATCTAGTTCCATATAACACAATCTTCCAATATCTAGCTCGGCATTTATCTAGTTGGTGTCATGACTCAAATAAACGATCAATTTTTCCCAGATCCTCTCAAAGAATCCCTTCTTTTTAATTCAAATGTTCGACTCTAAAGGGTTAACTCAAGTTCAATATCCATAATTAATCTAAACTTTAATGAGCACGAACTCTATCTTGCTGCTCTATCCACGCTGGTAAACACGGCAACTGAAGATGCATTAACTTGTTATTTTCATCTTAATTAACACAGGTTAGAAATGCTAATTAACTCTCTCCGGCATACACTTGAAATAATAACACAAAATGCAGAAAATTAAAATGCAGCTTCAGATTTGAGAAAGGGTGAGTTGGGTAAATGTTCTGTGCGTTTCGCCCAATGGGAAATATTAGTTCCAGCCGGTGAACACGAGCTGTGGCTCTGTTCAATCTGCAGTTTATTTTGTAGTGAACTACTTTAGGCCAGTTGACAGGTAGAAGTCAATTCAAACCCACAGACCAGACAGTAAGGTCGGTCTGAGAGTAAATGACCAACTCATCTGTCTGGGCTGTCCACACAGCGGCACAGAGAAAGATGCCACACACGCAGACTTCATTTATGTGCTTATTTATCATGCAATTCAAGAGAGCATATCTCCCATCATGCAGTGTAAACCTGGCACACGTAGAAACTGAAATAAACACTTCAATGATCAGGGACTGTTATCAAAAATGACCAATATATATGACAGGCAAATCCCATGATTTCAAGGTTAGAGTTCTGTGGTAACAGAATATCCAAGGGCCATTTAAAAGCAGTATATTTGTTAGTGCTGTACCTGGCGCAACGTTTGGCCAAAGGCTGCCGTGCTTCATGGGGTGGGATGGTGCATTTTAGTTCATCTGAAGTATTCCCATTTACCGGCATATGAATCATCTCCCTCTAAACCATTCCCTTCATGTACCTGTCCAAATGACTTTGTGTTGATATTACTATGTTACCTATGATACCCTGCCCCTCCATGAGATCACTCCACTGCCTGCTGCGCTTCATGAAATAAAGTCCTCGCAGCCCAGCCTTTCCCTGTATCTCCGACCCTTGTTTTCTGGCAACGTGTTGTAAAATATTTTGAGGACTCTTTACAAATTAGTGGCATATTTCCTAAACATGCTGACGAAAAATTATACACGTTACTCCAAGTGCGTCCTCACCAACGTCTTGTCGAACTGAATATAATTTTCCAACTTCTAAATTTTATTCACTGATTGATGAAGACAGTGCTTCAAAAAACCTTCTCCACCACCCCACCTCCCTGTTTCGTCCCTTTTCTTTGAACTATGTAACATAGAAACTTGGAAACATAGAAAATAGGTGCAGGGGGAGGCCATTAGACCCTTCGAGCGAGCACCGCCATTCATGGTGATCATGGCTGATCATCCACAATCAGTAACCTGTGCCTGCCTTCTCCCCATATCGCTTGATTCCACCATCCCCTAGAGTTCTGTCTAACTCTCTTTCAAATTCATCCAGTGAATTGGCCTCCATTGCCTTTTGTGGCAGAAAATTCCATAAATTCACAAGTCTCTGGGTGAAAAAGTTTCTTCTCACCTCAGTTTTAAATGGCCTCCCCTTTATTCTTAGACTTTGGCTCCTGATACTAGACTCCCCCAACTTTGGAAATATTTTTCCTACATCTAGCTTGTCCAGTACTTTTATAATTTTATACGTCTCTATAAGATCCCCTCTCATCCTTCTAAACTCCAGTAAATACAAGCCCAGTCTTTCCAATCTTTCCTAATATGACAGTCCCGCCATCCCAGGGATTAACCTCGTGAACATTTGGCGCACTGCCTCAACGTCCTTCCTCAAATTATGAGACCAAAAAATACAACTGCAAAAGATCCTCTTTGCACCTTTATTCAAATCCTCTCGTAATGAAGGCCAACATGCCATTATCTTTCTTCCATGCCTGCTGTACCTGCACGCTTACTTTCAGTGACTGGTGTACAAGGACACCCAGGTCGTGTTGTACTTCCCCGTTACCTCATCTGACACCATTGAGATAGTAATCTGTCTCTTTGTTTATGCTGCCAAAGTGGATAACCTCACATTTATCTACATTATATTGCATCTGCCATGCATCTGCCCACTCACTCAACCTGGCGTAGTCACCCTGCAACCTCTTAACATCCTCTTTGCAGTTCACACTGTCACCCAGCATTGTGTCATCTGCAGACTTGCTGGAGTTACTTCTAATGTATGGATCCCTTTGCTCTACAACACTCCCTAGCTAACTACCATTCACGGTAACGATCATGCCCTGATTTTACTTCAAAAATTAAAACCTCACACTTATCTGGAAGAAACACCGTTTGCTATTTCTCAGCCCATTTTCCAATTTGAAAAGTTCCTGCTTTAATTCTTGCTAAACATTTTCAGTCTGTGATACCATCTACTTTAGTGTCAACTGCAAAGTTAAAAAATAGTCTTTGTACAATTTCATGCAACTCATTGATATGGATGACAAACAACATTGAGCCCAGCACAGATCTAATCTGTCTTCTAACTATTCATTCCAGATAACATCCTGGTGAACCTGTTCCGCACTGTCTCTGGCAATAGGACATAATTTCCATGATATGGTGACCATAACTACACAAAAGGGCCTCGCAGATATTTGAAGCACAACTGAGGAGGCCGCTGCACGTGGAGGAGCAGTTAAGTCTTGATTTTTCTATAATTTCATGTTCAGCTGCAGTGCAGGTTTGTTCAGAATCAGACGCAGATTGGAAATGAAACCATCTGTGAATTCAGGGGTGTCAGTCTCGATGAGCTGGAACCGAGACAAAAAGATGCATTAACTGTAGAGCAAAGGGATCTAGCACGACAGGTACACAGTGCGTTGAAAGTAGCGTCACAGGTAAATAGTTTGGTCGAAAAGGCTTTTGGCACACTGGCCTTCATCAGCGAGAGCTTTGAGTTTTGAAGTTGGGAGGTCATGTTGCAATTGTTTAAGACGTTGGTGAGTCCATATTTAGATTATTGTGTTCAGTGTTGGGCACCGTAGTATCGGGAAAATGGTGTAAATCTGCAAAGGGCGTAGAGCAGATTTACGAGGATGTTGCCAGGACTGGAGGGCCTGGTCTACAGCCACAGATTCAGCAGGCTAGTAATTTATTCGTTGATGCGCAGGATTAACTGGGGTGATCTTTTAGAGGTGAACAAAATAATGAAAGGAATACACCTGGCAGGCGCACAGAGAAGGGGAAGCAAGAACCATGGGACGGAGGTTTAAGATGAGGTGGGAACATTTCATCGGAACCTGAGGGGTAATTTATCACACAAAGTTTGGTGGGTGAATGGAACGAGTTGCCAGAAGAGGTTTTTCAGGCCGGTGCTCATAGAGTCATGGAGTGATACGTTGTGGAAACAGGCCCTTCGGCCCAACTTGCCCACACCATCCAACATGTCCCTGCTCCCACCTGCCTCCGTTTCATCCATATCCCTCCAAACCCGTCCTATTCGTGTACCTGTCTAACAATTTCTTAAATGTTGGGATTGTCCCTGCCTCAACTACCTCTTCTGGCAGCTTGTTCCATGCATCCACCACCCTTTGTGTGAAAGAGTTATCCCACCGATTCCAATGACAGCTTTTCCTATTCATGTTAAAAGTATGTCCTCTGGAGCTCGATTCTCGTACTCAGGGCAAGAGAATCTGTGCATTTATCCGATCAATTCCTCTCATGATCAAATACACCTAAATAAGATCACCCCTCTTCCTCTTGTGCTCCAATGGATAGTCCGAGCCTACTCAACCTCTTCCTACAGGTCAGACACTGGCACTATCCTCGTAAAATGTACCTGGAATGTTTCCAGTTTGGCAACGTCTTTCCTATAACACGGTACCCAGAACAGAACATAATACTCCAAATGCAGCCTCACGAAGGTCTTATATTACTGCAACATGACCTCCCAACATCCATACTCCATACTCTGGCTGATAAAGGCCAATGTGCCAAAAGCCTTTTTGTCAACACCAGATCGACCTGTGCTTCCGCCTTCAAGGAACTGTGCACCTGCACTCCTAGATCCCTCTGCCCTACAACACTACCCAGAACCCTACCATTCACTGTGACGGTCCTGCCCATGTTAGATTTCTCAAAATTCAATACTTCACTTTGCAATACCTTACTTTGATTTGACTATATGAATAAAGAGGTCCTTCTGCATTTGTATAAGGCAATGGTGCGACTACATCTGGAATATTGTGTGCAGTTTTGGTCTCCTAATTTGAGGAAGGACATCCTTGCGATTGCGGCAGTGCAGCGTTGATTCACGAGGTTAATCCCCGGGATGGCGGGACTGTCAAATGACGAAAGATTGGAAAGACTAGGCTTGTATTCACTGGAATTCAGATGTATGAGATGGAATCTTATAGAAATGGATAAATTTATAAAAGGACTGGAGAAGCTAGATGCAGGAAAAAAATCCCGATGTTGGGGGAGTCCAGAACAAGGGGGGCACAGTCTAAGATTAAAGGGGATGCCATTTCAAACTGAGGTGAAAAAAAACTTTTTCACCCAGAGAGTTGTGAATTTGTGGAATTCTCTGCCTACGAAGGCAGTGGAGGCCAACACACTGGATGAATTTACAAGAGAGTTAGCTGGAGTTCTAGGGCCAAGCGGAATTAATGGATATGGGGAGAAGGCAGGCACAGGTTACTGATTGTGGATGTTCTGCCATGATCACAGTGCATGGCGGTGCTGGCTCGAAGGGCCAAATGGCCTCCTCCTGCACCTATTTTCTATGTTTCTATGCTTCTCGCATTTATCTGCATTAATTCCATCAACCATTCCTCAGTACACGTGACTAATCGATCAAGATCATATTGCACTTCATAACAAACATCTTTACTGACTGCAAAACAACCCACTTTTGTTTCATCTGCAAACTTGCTAATCTTGCCGCTACGTGATCTCATCCAAATCTTTGATATAGATGACAAACTGTAACGGGCCCAGCACCGAACACTGAGGCATGCCACTAGTCACTGGCGTCCAGTCTGAGAAGCAACCTTCCAATATCACCCTCTGCTTCCTTCCATGAAGCCAATTTGCTATCCATTCAGCTATCTCTCCTTGCGTCTCATGCGATCTAACCTTCAAGAGCAAGCTACCACGAGGAACCTTCTCGAATACAATGCTGAAGTCCATGTATTCAATATCTACAGATCTGCCCTGATCGACCATTTTTGCTCGTGTCTTAGAAAAGCTGACTATAAAAGGTACTATCATGTACAGAGATACTAAAGCTACTCATTATAAAATGTATTATATTAAGGTGCTAACACAA
Source organism: Rhinoraja longicauda (assembly GCF_053455715.1). Classification (NCBI taxonomy): domain Eukaryota; kingdom Metazoa; phylum Chordata; class Chondrichthyes; order Rajiformes; family Arhynchobatidae; genus Rhinoraja; species Rhinoraja longicauda. The sequence goes on along the minus strand of NW_027602174.1, from coordinate 22,490 downwards.
AAATACTCTCTCAAACTTGAAGGACCATATAGACAGGCATCGATTAGCCATTGATAGGAATATGTGCCGATCGAAGGCAGGTGGGACTAGTGTGGATGAGACATGTTGGCCAGTGTGGGCAGTCTGGGCCGAAGCCTCTAAGATTCTCTGACTCCATGTCTCTATAACTGGAGGGTGTGTGCACAAATAGTGCAGTAAGACATTCCTCACTTGTCCATAGATCTATGTCCTGGGATCGGAGAACAGATTCACTTCGAAACATAGAAACATAGAAAATAGGTGCAGGAGGAGGCCATTAGGCCCATCGAGCCAGCACCGCCATTCTTTGTTACCATGGCTGATCATCCACTTCAAGCCAAATCATGTTAATCACACTTGTTTTTTAACATTAACAGTCAGAGTTTCTGTTCAATGGTTAGCTGTGGGTCAGTAACCTGCATATTTGTTCAATCATCTACCGTGGCTCAGCACGAGGCCAATGTTGCCAATGATTTCACTGGTGAAAATATATCTGAGCATTGTGCGACGGAACTGGGAACTGGTTGTTATGTGAGATGTCCTTGGAATGGATGATTCAAAGAAATTACCTGTGTGTGACGTCAGTGCAGTCAGTAATGGGTCTGGATAAGCAGTGACATTATCAGTGTGGTCAGTGATGGCTATGGATAAGCAGTGACATTATCAGTGTGGTCAGTGATGGGTCTGGATAAACAGTGGCATTATCAGTGTGGTCAGTGATGGGTCTGAATAAGCAGTGACATTATCAGTGTGGTCAGTGTTGGGTCGGGATAAGCAGTGACATTATCACTGATCTTATAATCTTATAGAAACATAAAATTCTTAAGGGATTGGACAGGCTGTATGAGAAAATATGTTCCCGATGTTGGGGGAGTCCGGGGGTCACAGTTTTAGAATAAGAGGTTTACTATTTAGGACTGATGTGAGGATAAACTTTTCACCCAGGGAGTTGTGAATCTGTGGAATTCTCTGCCACAGAAGGCAGTGGAGGCCAATTTACTGGATGCTTTCAAGCAAAAGTTAGATATAGCACTTCGGGTCACGGAAACAAAGGATATGGGGAGAAAGCAGGAACGGGTTACTGATTTAGGATGATCAGCCATGATCATGTTGAATGGTGGTGCAGGCTCGAGGGCCGAATGTCCCACTCCTGCAATTGTTTTCTATTTTTCTATGTTTCTCTGTCTAAGCATCAGGTTGTGATACTTCCATTTCATCTTAACTCCTGTGTTTTATATTTTATACCAAAGTGGATAACAAACATATGATTTGCATTATTGCAGATGTTTGACTGTAAAGGGTTAACGTACGTTCAGTATCTGTAATTAATCTAATCTGCAATGAGCACTAACTCCATCTTGCTGCTCTATCCACGCTGGTAAACACGGCAGGTGAAGATGCATTCATTTGCGATTTTCATCTTAATTAACAATCGTTATAAATACTAATTGCCTCTCTCCGGCACACAATTTAAAGAATAACACATAATGCTGAAAATTAAAATGCAGCTTCAGATCTGAGATAGGGAGAGTTGAGCAATTGTGCTGTGCCATTCACCCAGTGGGGAATATTAGTTCCAGCCGGTGAACACAAGGCAAGGTTCTGTTCAATCTGCAGTTTATTTTTTTATTGAACTACTTCAGACCAGTTGACAGGTTGATGCTAATTCAAACCTACAGACCTGACAACAAAGACGGTCTGAGAGTTAATGACCAACTCACCCGTCTGGGCTGTCCACAATGGTTCAGAAACATAGAAACATAGAAAATAGTTGCAGGAATTTGCCATTTGGCCTTTTGAGCCAGGACCGCCATTCAATATGATCAAGGCCGACCATCCTAAATCAGTACCCCGTTCCTGCTTTCTCCCCATGCAGCTTTATTCCGTTAGCAGTAAGAGCCATATCTGACTCTCTCTTGAAAACCTCCTGTGAATTGGCCTCCACTGACTTCTGTGGCAGAGAATTCCACAGATTCACAATTCATCTCAACTGGGGAGGTCGACGACAGATTAGTTTTTCCTCATCTCAGTAATAATTGAGCTATCCCTTATTCGTAAACTGTGATCCCTTTTCTGGACTCCCACAACATCGGGAACATTTTTCTTGTATCTAGCCTGTCCAATCCCTTAAGATATGTATATGTGTAAGAAGGAACTGTAGATGCTGGTTTCAACAGATAGACACAAAAAGCTGGAGTAACTCAGCGGGACAGGCAGCATCTCTTGGGAGAAGGAATAGGTGGAGACCCTTCTTCAGAATTCTGTATGTTTCGACAAGATCCTCTCTCATCCTAAATTCCAGTGAAGTTAAGAGAGCTCTCACGCACACTCAGTCTGTATTTCTGTGCCTATTTATTAATTAATTCAAGAGAGCATTTCTCCCTTCCTGTTGTGTATATCTGGTACACATAGAAACTGAAAGAAACACTTCAATGATACGAGACATATTAAAACGACCAACGTATATGATAGGCAGTTATATCATTTTGTTGTTTAAACTGCAGGTGTGAGAACATTCGACACCTATTGGCGTTTAATTCCTCGGATTTCTAGGCTAGAGTTTAGTTTAAGGAGAGTGAAGCACCTGTTGGACACTTGCGAGGGAGATGAACAATATGCCTCCGTTGTTGGTGACACCACCACCCAATACAGTATCGCCGCTGTTGTGCAGTCAGTGATGTGTCTGCAATGTGGCTACAACTGGGGAGGCCGATGACAGAGCACATTAGTGATTACAGAACCGCTGATTCCAGTCATGTGAACAACAGGGAAACAGGCCCTTCAGCCGAGCGGTCCATGCGGACCGAGATACCTATCTACGGTAATCTCATTCACCTGTATTTGTCCCATATCCGTCCATTCCTATCCGAAACAAACGCCTGTCCAAATGCTGTTTATTTGCTGAGATGGTATCTGTCCCCACCGCCTCAAATGAAAAGATTGCACCATCTTTGAAGTCAGAATTCCCTTAAATCTCTCCCCTTTCGATTAAACGTAACTTCTCTGGGTTCAGATTCTCCCAGCCTGGGAAATAACTGCGACCATCTACTCAACCCTGCTGTAGTTGACATAATTTTACAAGCCTCAGTAAGGTCGTCCATGTACATTCTTGCTCCAATAAGATCAATCCCACCTGATCAAATCTGTCCTCAAACTAACGCTGTCCATTCTAGATAACATCCTGGTGAATCTGTTCACCACCGCCTCTGGCAATAGGACATCATTGGTATAATATGGTGACCAGAACTACACAAAAGGGCTTCGCAGATATTTGAAGTATGACTGAGGAGAGCGCTGCACTTGGAGGAGCAGTTAAGTCTTGATTATTCTTTATTTGGATGTTCAGCTGTAGTGCAAGTGTATTCACAATCAGACGCACATGGGAAGTGAAACCATCAGTGAGTTCAGAAGTGTCAGTACCGTTGACCTGGAAACGAGGCAGAAATGTGAATTAACTGTAGAACAAAGGGATATAGGACGATAGGTACATAGTGTGTTGAAATAGGTACATAGTGTCACAGGTTGATAGTGTGGTCAAAAAGTATTTTGTTACATTGGCCGTCTTTTGTCAGAGCATTGTGTATAGAGGTTATGTTGCGGTTGTGTAAGACGTTGGTGAGGCTGCATTTGGAGTATTGTGTTCAGTTTTGGGCACCATGATACAGGAAAGATGGTGTCAATCTGGAAAGGTGATGGAGGAGATTTACGAGGATGTTGCCAAAACCCGTGGTGGGTGTGTGGAACGAACTTTCAGAGGAGGTAGTTCAGCCCTGTACTCATATAGTCATAGATAGATATGGTGTGGAATCAGGCCCTTCGGCCCAACTTGCCCACGTCAGCCAACAGGCCCCATCTACGCTAGTTCCACCTGTCTGCATTGGTCCATATCCCACCAAATCTGTCCTATTCATGTACCCAACCTGTCTAACTATTTCATAAACGTTGGGATAGTCCCCGCCTCAAATTCCTCATCTGGCAGTTTGTTCCATACATCCACCACCCATTGTGTGAAAACGTTACCCCTCAGATTCCTATTCAATCATTTCCCCTTCACCTTAAACGTATGTCCTCTGGACCTCGATTCTCCTACTAAGGGCAGGAGAACCTGAGCATCGCCCGATCTATTCCTTTCATGATCTAAAACACGTCTCTGAGATCACCCCTCATCCTCCTGCGTTCCATGGAGACCAATCGCACACAATTGATTCTGTCTACAAACTAATGCTGTCCATTCCAGATAACATCCTGGTGAATCTGTTCCGCACTGTCTCTGGCAACACTCCCTCTCTTTCACACTCCTCTCTCTCCGTAGGTTAATTCCCGGAATGGCGGGATTGTCGTATATTGAAAGGCTGGAGCAATTAGGCTTATATGCACTGGAATTTAGAAGGATGAGGGGGGATCTTATTGAAACATATAAGATAATTAGGGGATTGGACACATTAGAGGCAGGAAACATGTTCCCAATGTTGGGGGAGTCCAGAACAAGGGGCCACAGTTTAAGAATAAGGGGTAGGCCATTTAGAACGGAGATGAGGAAGAACTTTTTCAGTCAGAGAGTGGTGAAGGTGTGGAATTCTCTGCCTCAGAAGGCAGTGGAGGCCAGTTCGTTGGATGCTTTCAAGAGAGAGCTGGATAGAGCTCTTAAGGATGGCGGAGTGAGGGGGTATGGGGAGAAAGCAGGAACGGGGTACTGATTGAGAGTGATCAGCCATGATCGCATTGAATGGCGGTGCTGGCTCGAAGGGCTGAATGGCCTACTCCTGCACCTATTGTCTATTGTCTATTGTCTATTGCCCACTCCCCCCTCTCCCCACAGTCCTCCCCTCTCAATTCCCACATTCCTCATTTCTCTCCACAATCCCCATCCTCCCTCAACACTCCTCCCTCTCTCTCTCACCACACACCTTCCTCTCTCTCACACCCATCTCCTCTCCCTCTCCCCCACTCTCCCCCACTCCCCACTCCATCCCCACATTCATCCCACTCCCCACACAATCCTTCCACCCTCTCTCTCACACTCCTCCCTCCCCATCCCCTAAAACCCCCTCTCTCCCCACAGTCCTCCCCGTCATTCTCCCCACAATCCCCCTCTCTCTCCTCACACTCCTCTCTCGCTCCCCACATTTCATCCTGCCTACTCTATTTCCCCACTCCCTCTCTCTCCCCACACTATTCAATTCCTCTCCCCAAACCCCCTCCCTTCCCACCCTCCATCCCCTCCCTCCACTCCTCCCATTTCTCTCCCCACACACCTCCCTCTCTCTCCACGTTCCTCCCCTCTTCCTCCCCACACTCTTCACTCTCTTTCTCTCTGGATAAGCAGTGACATTATCAGTGTGGTCAGTGATGGGTCTGGATAAGCAGTGACATTATCAGTGTGGTCAGTGATGGGTCTGGATAAGCAGTGACATGATCTCATTAAATCTGCCCCCGACGTTTTACATTTGATATGATGTGAAATAAAGAATTCTTTCTTTTTTGTCTCTTCTGTTTTTATTGTTTTTTCACTGAGAAATATACAAAACAGGACAACACCATCAACATGAATAAAATAAAATAAGAAAAACAACAAAATTAAATAAATAAATGAATTGATAACTAAATAAATAAAGGAGATAAATAGATAAATAAATACATTTGAACAAGACAGTGTGGTACACTTACCAAATAAAATATAAAAAAGTAACAATGATTGGTTATCTAGAGATATTTCAATATTCGCACAAACATACCATCTAGTTCTATACAACACAGTCTTCCAATATCTAGCTCGGCATTTATCCAGTTGGTGTCATGGCTGAAATAAACGATCCATTTTTCCCACATCTTCTCAAAGAATCCCTTCCTTTTAATTCAAATGTTCGATTCTAAAGGGGTAGAGGAAGGATATTCTTGCTATTGAGGGCGTGCAGCGTAGATTTACTAGGTTAATTCCCGGAATGGCGGGACTGTCATATGTTGAAAGACTGGAGCGACGAGGCTTGTATAAACTGGAATTTAGAAGGATGAGAGGGGATTTGATCGAAACATATAAGATTATTAAGGGGTCACAGTTTAAGAATAAAGGGTAGGCCATTTAGAGCGGAGATGAGGAAAAACGTTTTCAGAGAGTTGTAAATCTGTGGAATTTTCTGCCTCAGATGGCAGTGGAGCTCAATTCTCCCAATGCATTCAAGAGAGAGCTAGATAGAGCTCTTAAGGATAGCGGAGTCAGGGGGTATGAGGAGAAGGCAGGAACGGGGTACTGATTGAGAATGATCAGCCATGATCACATTGAATGGTGGTACTGGCTCGAACGGCCGAATGGACTACTCCTGCACCTATTGTCTATTGTTAACTCGTTCAGTATCCATAATTAATCTAAACTTTAATGAGCACTAATTCCATCTTGCTGCTCTATCCACGCTGGTAAACACGGCAGCTGAAGATGCGTTAACTTATTATTTTCTTCTTAATTAACAGGTTAGAAATGCTAATTAACTCTCTCCGGCATACATTTGAAAGAATAACACATAATGCTCAAAATTAAAATGCAGCTTCAGATCTGAGAAAGGGGGAGATGGCTAAATGTTCTGTGTACTTCGCCCAGTGGGGAATATTAGTTCCAGCCGGTGAACATTAGCTGTGGCTCTGTTCAATCTGCAGTTTATATTGTGGTGAACCACTTCAGACCAGGTGACAGGTAGATGTTAATTCAAACCCACAGACCAGACAGTAAGGTCGGTCTGAGAGTAAATGACCAACTCATCCGTCTGGGCTGTCCACACAGCGGCACAGAGAAAGCTGCCACACACGCAGACTTCATTTATGTGCTTATTTATCAAGCAATTCAAGAGAGCATATCTCCCATCATGCAGTGCAAACCAGGCACTCGTAGAAACTGAAATAAACACTTCAATGATCAGGGACTGTTATTAAAAATGACCAATGTACGTGACAGGCAATTATAATGTTTTCTGCTTAATCTGCACCTTTGAGAAGAGTGGACATTTATTGATGTTAAATTCCTCTGATTTCAAAGCTCGAGTTCTGTGGTAATAAAATATCCAAGGGCTATTTAAAAGCAGTTTGTATGTTAGTGCTGTCCCTGACGCAAATTTCAGACAAAGGTTGCCATGTTTCATGGGGAGGGGTGATGCATTTTAGTTCATCTGAACTATTCCCATTTCCCGGCATATGGATCATCTCCCTCTAAACCATTCCCCTCATGTACCTGTCCAAATGTCTTAGTGTTCCCATTATGACGTTACCTATGACACTGTCCACCTCTATGAGGTCACTGCACTGCCTGCTGCGCTCCATGGAATAAAGTCCTGGCGAGCCCAACATTTCCCTGTAGCTCCGACCCTTGTTTTCTGGCAACGTGTTGAAATTATTTTCTGCACTCTTTACAAATTAGTGGCATATTTCCTAAACATGGTGACGTATCCAAGTGCGTCTTCAACAAAGTCTTGCCCAACTGAACATAACTTTCCAACTTTTAAATTTTATTCACTGGCTGATGAAGACAGTGGGAAAAAAACCTTCCCCACCGCCCTATCCCCCTGTTACGTCCCTTTTCTTGCAACGATGTACTTTTATTCTGAGTTCCCTCTGCTCTACAACACTACCCAGCTAACTACCATTCGCGGTGAAGATCATGCCCTGGCTGGTCTTCCCTAATTTAAAATCTCACACATCTGCAAGAAGCACCATTTGCCATTTCTCAGCCCACTTTCCAATTTGAAAAAGTTCCTACTTAATCCTTGCCAACCATTTTCAATGCCTGTGATACCGCCTACTTTAGTGTCAACTGCAAACTTTTACATTAGTCCCTTACATTCTCAGGCAACTCATTGACACAGATGACAAACAACAATGAGCGCAGCACCAATCCCTGAGACAGACCACCACGCCTTGACCAATGGACGAAACTGTACCATATGCCTCTTTACAACTATCCACTGCCGTTATCACATTCAGGGATCTGTGGACCTGGATAGCAAGTTACTTTTATACATCACTGATGTTAAGGGTCATGCCATTAATTGTATATTTTGCACTTACATTTGACCACCCAACATCTCTCATTTGCTCAGAATAATCTGCATCTGTGATTTCCCCCACACCTCCCAACTCTCTACTTGATCTATACGCCACTGAATGCTGAGACAGCCTCCCTCACATTCCACAATCCCAGATATCTTGGTGTCATCCGCAAATTTACAAAGCAACCCATGTATATTCACGCCCAAGTCATTTATGTGTATCACAAACAGCAGAGGTCCTAGCACAGATACCTGTGTATCACTACTGGTCACAGACATCCAGCCTGAATATTGCCCTTCCACCACAACCCTCTGTCTTCTATCAGTCAGACAGTTCTGAATTCATGCGACCAAGTCACTGTTAATCCCGTGTTCCTTCACCTCCTGGATCGGTCTACCAAGGGAGACTTTGTCAAAGGTCCGGATAAGCAGTGACATTATCAGTGTGGACAGTGATGGGTCTGGATAAGCAGTGACATTATCAGTGTGGACAGTGATGGGTCTGGATAAGCAGTGAAATTATCAGTGTGGTCAGAGGTAGTTCTGGATAAGCAGTAACATTCTCAGTAATTAATCTCATCTGTAATGGGCTATCACTGCATCTTGTTGTTCTATCCACGTTGGCGGGTGCAGACGTATTTATTTGTTATTTTCACTTTAATAGGCAGCGGTGATGTGAGAGATGGGTAAAAAGGGATAATTGATTTAGACTAAGGATCCTGAGAAATAGCTGACTCGACAATACGACCCTGAGAAATAACTGACCAGACAGTGCTCGGCTAGAAAAAAACCCGTAAGAACAAATAGTGACAGACCAAGGACAAGTGTTAGAAGATAATCAGAGAACTGGGAGGAAGGCCAAAATAATCAGAGAGCTAGGAGAAGGGGAGGGCATGAACTACTCTGTACTGCGCTAGCCTAATGAAATAAATGAATATTACTGTACGATGTGGAAGGCAACAGGGGCGGTGACGGTAGATTGTGCACCTCAGTGCTCCGATTGGAAGGAGCCCGAAGGGGAGGAATTAAAGGTGTAACAATTGTAAAATGAAGTGAATAAAAAGAAGGGATTTTTCCGACCTCGGTGTGTCTCGACAGGGGAGACACCCAACTCTGCAGACTTGCAAATAAAATACTTGTTTCTCTAGATTGTCTCGAGTATCGTGATTGTGAGCACTCACATTTGCATCTCACAAACTTGGGGGCTCGTCCGGGATCGCCACTCCGGCCGCTTGGCGGAGGCACGAAAGGAAGGGAAGGTGCACCCTGCTGATTTCAGCAGTCCCTGATCTCCTCGAGAAACAAGTGGGAGGACCAGGATCTCGCGAGGAGCTAAATCGAGCGATTCTTGTGCACAGGACCCGGGTAAGAAAACTGACTATTAAGTACTACTCGGACGATTACAGCTAAGATCGGAGGGAATAAAAAAAATAAAATAAAATAAAAATAAATAAATAAATAAAAAGGAATTCCGATCGGGATAAGATCGGAGGGGAATTTCCGATCGGGAGGATGGGCAGTGAAAACGGAAAGCCCAAAGGGGAGGGGACGGACGGTAAGCCCGACCCCCGCATTCCGCCTGATAGTCCGTTGGGGCGAATGCTGAGCCACTGGGGGCAGGGAAAAACCCAGGGATTGGAGAAAACAAAAATTATGATATTTGGGAACAGTAAAATAAACATTCAAGCACAGGTACAGATAGAGGGTGTTAACATAGAAAGAGTAAATGAAACTAAATTCCTTGGGGTGATAATAGATGAAAAAAAAATTGCTGGAAATCTCACATTAAACATATCAACAGTAAAGTATCTAGAAGCATTTCAGTTCTGGCCAAAGCAAAACATTTCCTAGATAACAAATCACTTCGCATTCTGTTCTGTTCACTAGTTTCACCTTATTTAAGTTACTGTATAGAGGTGTTGGAAAGTACATATATAAGTTCACTACAACCACTATTCATACTGCAAAAAAAGAGCCATTAGAATCATTCATAATGTCGGTTTTTGTGAACACACCAACTCATTATTTATAAAGTCTAAAATAATGACATTGTGGAATATCAAACAGCTCAATTCATGTACAAAGTGAGAAACAATTTGCTACCAAGTAACTTACAGGAAATGTTTTATGAAAGAGAGGGGGGGTATAATTTAAGGGGAACATTAAATTTCAAGATTCGCCATACTCGAACAACAATGAAAAGATTTTCTATATCAATCAGTGGAGTAAAGCTATGGAACAGAATGAATGCGGAATTAAAACAATGTTCAAACATCATCCAGTTTAAAGACAAATATAAACACATGATTTTTTCTAGGTACAGTGAGGAGGGGGATTAACAGTCACCAGGGGTCTACATATAATAACACATCATTATTTAAATAAGTATATCTATATGAATATATAAGGGTGTATGAGTATTTTTGTATTAATATCTGATACTTGATAAATATTGATTAGGGAATGGGGGTAGGATTAAATAAGTTCACACTTCTTCCTACTCCTTTTCGCACATGTTAAGTAATGGATGAAATTCCTTGTATTTCTTCTGTTTTTTTTGTTTATTTTGTTTTTTAATTGATGTCTTTTAACATGTTCGAAATAAAATAAAATAACCGCAGTTGAACTACTAAGTAGGAAGTTCCCCGTATCCAAAGAGGATATTAAAATAAAAACACTCTGAGAAATGGGAAAAAAAAAAATTAAAAAAAAAATTTGGTTACGAAATGGCCCACGGAATGATATAAATTTTGATATAAATTTTGATATAAATTTTGATATATTTATATTTTGATATAAACATGTGTGATGAAATGGGAGTGTTAATTAAGAACTATAAACCTAAGGATAAATCAGAAACCCGAGTAATGAAATGAAATGAAAAAGAACTAGACGTACTTAAATTGTTTAGAATAGAAGGAGAAAGGCTGAGGAAAGCATAGTAGGAAAAGAATACCACCCCGAACAAGGGTGAAAACCCCCCAAAACAGCATGAAAGTCAGGAGCTTCAGGAGAAAAAAAATCAACTCTGTACCCCAGCCTATGGGACCCTGGGTATCCCCCTCCCTATTCCGGCCAGGACGGAACAAAGCAGTGCCCTTTGGTAAAAGGGAATAGTGGAGATAGAGGGAGAAGTCACAACTTGGAACGATGAGCAAGACATAAAGGAATATAGACAGAGAAGGGGGCAGCGAGAAAAGGAAAGGATGAAGCAAGAAGCACGGGAACTAGAAGCAGACATCAAAAGGCTGCAGGACCTCAGGGACCTCAGGGACAGAAAGATTTATGGGACCCGTCAGGCAGCAAATAAGGAGTATGAGGGAGACTGCAACGCAGAAACACAGGCAAGTAATCAGCAGGCATCAGAGAGAAGGCAAAACTGTGAGAATGAAGCAGAATTAGAAAGTGATGGGGAAAGAACAAGGGAGTGTAGAAGGGAAATAGAGGCATCCATAAAGCGCTTAGAGATAGAGATAAGGGAGATGGAAAAAGATATGGAAAGAAAAGAAAGGAAAGCCAGGGGTACGCCCAGAGAAGAATGAGGTGGGAAAGTATACAGATAGAACCGCAACAGGAGATGGTGAACGAGAGACAGGAGCTGAGGGGGAGAATGATGCCATTAATAGCCTTCGGGGTATTGACTCAAAGGAGGGGGGGGAAACCGGCAGCCCGTGGCAGTTTTATCAAAAATTTAAACCCATCTCAGTTTCTGTACCCGCCCGAAGAAAGAGAAAACGAGACAGGGAGGCCAGAACACTGCTGTAGTGAAATAATAGATTTGCAGACAAAAGGTAGAGAAGACTTGGAAGAACAACCTCTGGCTGAGGGTAGCCGGTGGTTTATAGAAGGGTCCTCCAGATGTATAGATGGAAAAAGAAGGTGAGGTAACGGTCAGTGATTGAAGGCAGTGCTGAACAGATGAGACTTCAGTGATGTTTTGAATGTGGTGAGTGAGGGGGAGTCTCTGACGGTTTGGGGTATTGAGTTCCAGAGTGTGGGAGCAGCGATGGAGAAAGCCCTGTCCCCCCAGGATCTGAGTTTGGTCCGGATGGGGGGGGGGGATAGGAGATTGGCAGCAGCAGAGCGGAGGGTGCAGGTGGGAGTGTGCCTGTGGCGGAGGTCAGTCAGGTAGGATGGGGCCAGGTTATGGAGGGCTTTGTAGGTCATGAGGAGGATTTTGTACTGGATTCTCTGGGGGATGGGGAGCCAGTGGAGATTGTAAATGACGGGGGTGATATGGTCACGGATCGGGGTGTGCGTGAGTAGACGGGCAGCGGAGTTCTGGATGTGTTGGAGTTTATTGATGATTTTTGAGGGTGAACCATAGAGGAGGCTGTTGCAGTAGTCCAGACGGGAGGTGATGAAGGCGTGGATGAGGGTTTCAGCAGCTGTGGAGGAGAGGGATGGACGGAGACGGGCGATGTTTTTTTTTAGGTGGAAGAAGGCTGTCTTGGTGATGTGTTTGATGTGTTTGTCGAAGGAGAGGGTTTGATCAAGGATGATTCCAAGATTCCGGATGTGAGGGGAGGTGGATACTGGGAAACCATCAATATTGAGGGTGAAGTTGTGGGTGGATTTGGTGAGGGTTTTTGGTCCAATGATGATGATTTCAGATTTGTCGCAATTGAGTTTGAGAAAATTGAATTGAAGCCAAGATTTTATTTCAGTGATGCAGTTTGTCAGGGTCGAGTGCGTAGCGGTGGAGATAGACTTGGTGGAGATGAGGAGCTGGATATCATCGGCATAGCAGTAGAACTTGAGACCATGACGGCGGATTAATTGACCAAGGGGGAACAGGTACAGGATGAAGAGGAGGGGGCCAAGAACTGAACCTTGGGGGACACCTTGGGGGAGGGGAGCATGGCCAAACAAGTCATAGGGGGTTGTGTAATATGTCAGCGAATCAACAAGAAAATCATGAGAGCAGTCCCAGGAGGAGGACAACCATTGGCAATAAGGCCCTTCCAAAGAATACAGATAGACTTCACTGAGTTGCCCCGACTACAAAGATGGAAATACCTGTTAGTGGTAGTGGACCATTTCACTAGATGGGTAGAGGCACTCCCTACAGCAACTGCCACCTCAGTCGGTAGCCAAGGTATTATTAGAGCAAATTATACCCAGATATGGGATTGTGGAAACAATAGACTCGGATAGAGGGACCCATTTTGCCTCCAAAACACATAAAATGATATGTGAAGCATTAGGAATTGAATGGAAATTGCATACACCATGGCATCCCCAGAGTTCCGGAAAGGTGGAAAGAATGAATGGCACCTTGAAGACCCAAATCACCAAGTTAATAGAGGAAACGAGACTCCCCTAGACTGTGCCTTCCGATAGCCTTGTTAAGAATCTGAGCGGCACCTCGGAAAGACATAGGGTTATCCCCATATGAAATGTTATTCGGGCTCCCGTACTTAGGAAAGATAGAAGGGGTCCCAACAATACCAGGGAACGACGTGTTCCTAAGGAACTATTTACTGGCAGTATCCCAATCTCTTGCAGAACTAAAAACTAAAGGATTACTGGCCCAGAGCCCGCCACTGGATTTTCCGATTCACTCAGTCAAGGCTGGAGACTGGGTACTAATAAAAACGTGGAAGGAAGAAAAGTTGCAACCTAGGTGGACTGGACCCTACCTTGTGTTATTAACCACCGAGACAGCAGTACGAACAAAAGAAAAAGGGTGGACACACGCAAGTCGATTTAAGGGTCCCGTGGAGGCCCCACCAGACAATATCAGCCCGTGGACGGTACATGGAGGAAAGGAGCCATTGACTTTGGTATTCACCAAAACCCCGCACGGAAAATGAAGACTTCGTGCTGGTGGATCGGGTGCTGGGTGGTTACCCAGCTTGTGAGTAATGTAACATGCATAAAAATCACTATACCACAGAATAGAAGGGCCACCACCATCCCATTTGATGTATGTAGAGGAAAATCATGGTGTGGTTATAGAATGTATGTATGCACCCATCCCTGTAAAAATTGGCGCGAGGTATTCACTTCATCCAGAGAAGGGTGGCAAAAGTCCACCTATCAAACTGATAGGTGGAGAGTATATCAAAACCCAAACGAGGGATTGCCAGGACGTGTATATGTAAGCATACAGAGGGTTCAAATAAAGGAAAGTGGTAGTTATTGGATATGTGCAGACAGAACAGGGAAGGACGCATGCCTGAGGTTTGAAATAGAGGTAGAACGGGACGGATATATAGTAAAATATGAGGATAAGGGGGAAATGTTCCAGAAAGATGACAGTCAGAGTAGGGATACCTGGGCAACCACAGCACCACCGGTAGTCAGCAATGTCACCACGGTATATGAGCCTAAGGATTTGAAGATAATGATAGTAACAGGAGAGATAGAATTAAGGCAATTATATGAGGAGGGAATACCGACAGGGGAAAAGGGAACCAACACCTGGCTTACCTGGATGATGTACACGGCCAGAAGTATGCAACAAACCAATTGCTACGCCTGCGCCGGCGCTAAGCCTCAGCTGGTCCCCGTACCATTTCCCCTGAATTGGAGTAGGACACCTGGGGCTATGTCATGTATACTACAACTATTCACGAATCCCATACCAAGGAATGAGACCTGCCAGAGCTACCATTACCTATTCCCGGCTAGCAACAATAACACGAAGGGCCAAAGGAAAGACCCTCGACCTCCCCCATTCACCATTCCCCTCGGGGACGAGGGATTTGAGTGCTATACAAGATATAACCCAGATGGACAGGAAATGGGGGAGGTGCTAAACTGCAATCAGACGTATAACATAACAGCTGAGGAACAGGGGTCACTGTTCAGTAGCTCCTGGCTGATAAAGCAGATAGTCAGTAGAGCCGATGTCTGGTGGTGGTGCGGAGAGGATACCCTGTGGCCCCGGCTACCAGGGTCATGGACGGGAACCTGTACCCTTACACAACTAATGATGCCCTTCACCATAGCAGTAGAGCATGCGGTCAAACTCAATGAAGGAGGCCGACGACAAAGGAGAGAGGTGAGAGCATCATTTGACACACACATCTATATCGATGCAATAGGGGTGCCAAGAGGGGTACCCGATGAATTCAAAGCCAGAAACCAGATAGCTGCTGGCTTTGAGTCCATACTCTTCTGGTGGTCCACAATTAATAAAAATGTGGACTGGATCAACTACCTATACTACAATCAACAACGCTTTATAAATTACACTCGAGATGCGGTTGAAGGATTAGCGGAACAACTGACAGCTACCAGCCTAATGGCCTGGCAAAATCGCATGGCCTTGGACATGCTACTGGCTGAGAAAGGGGGGAGGGGTGTGCGTAATGTTTGGAGAACAATGTTGCACCTACATCCCCAACAACACTGCTCCTGATGGGTCCGTGTCAAGGGCCCTAGCAAGTCTCACCTCCCTGTCTATCGAATTGGCCGAGAACTCAGGAGTAGACACCTCCTGGACCAAGTTTCTAGACTCCTGGTTTGGGAAATGGAAGCACATCTTTACATCAGCCCTAACATCAGTGATAGTTATGATGGGGTTGCTATGTCTATTCGGATGTTGCATCATTCCCTGCATACGGGGGTTGTCTCAGATTGATAGAGGCAGCTCTGACAAAGAACGACATCGCCATGATGGCCTTTAGAGCACAGCATGACCAGCAGGACGAATATAGAGAGGCAAAGGCTCTGCTGCTAGCACTAGAAAATGAGGAAATAGTATAAATCAAAGTAGCGTGGCATAAGAAAAAGGGTGGATTGTGAGAGATGGGTAAAAAGGGATAATTGATTTAGACTAAGGATCCTGAGAAATAGCTGACTCGACAATACGACCCTGAGAAATAACTGACCAGACAGTGCTCGGCTAGAAAAAAACCCGTAAGAACAAATAGTGACAGACCAAGGACAAGTGTTAGAAGATAATCAGAGAACTGGGAGGAAGGCCAAAATAATCAGAGAGCTAGGAGAAGGGGAGGGCATGAACTACTCTGTACTGCGCTAGCCTAATGAAATAAATGAATATTACTGTATGATGTGGAAGGCAACAGGGGCGGTGATGGTAGATTGTGCACCTCAGTGCTCCGATTGGAAGGAGCCCGAAGGGGAGGAATTACAGGTGTAACAATTGTAAAATGAAGTGAATAAAAAGAGGGGATTTTCCCGACCTCGGTGTGTCTCGACAGGGGAGACACCCAACTCTGCAGACTTGCAAATAAAATACTTGTTTCTCTAGATTGTCTCGAGTATCGTGATTGTGAGCACTCACATTTGCATCTCACATGCAGCAACTTAAATAAAGATTTATTTATGTAGGATTCATAACTTTAACTAATACAATCTGCATTTTATAATATGTGGGAACTTAAATAAAGATTTATTTATGTAGGATTCATAACTTTATCTAAGAGAATCTGCATTTTGGAATATGTTGCAATTTAAACACCTGCCAGTCTGGGCTCAGGGTGATCTGCTCCAGGAGTTCCCCATGTTCCTTCAAATTGATACTTTGCAGAATGATTTTGCAAACTGACTCTGAGTGCTTTATCAAAAATATTTTATCCAAAACGTTTATTTATGTGGGATTCCTAACTTTAACTAATACAATCTGCATTTTGGAATATGCAGCAACTTAAATAAAAATAAGGGGTGAGAGATTTGTCAGTATTGCTCAGCCCTTGTCTGCTTTCGGTTTCGGTTTGAATGGTGCCTGCCAGTCTGGGCGGCTCAGGGTGATCTGCAGATGGACAATGGTCCAGGAGTTACTTCAAATTGATACCTTGTAGAATGATTTTGCAAACTGACTCTTGAGTGCATCGATCCTATTGGGTTTTGCAGCACAGTGCATTGAGCTGTCCTTTGTATTATTGGTTCAGGGAGATGCCTGTTATGTCTGTTTGGTCCCTCAGGTTGGAGGGGGCAGATAAAAGAGATGGTGATCACAAGCTTGGTGCTAGATCCTCATGGAGTGTCCACTAGACTGGGAAAGGTGCAGCTATCACAGCTACGGGAAAAGGTAAGAGAGAGAGAGAGAAAGAGAGACTCCAGATAAGGGATTCTGTGTAAATTTGGGAAATGAATATCTGCATTGAATGTGTAACCTGTGGAAATGTCGGATGGAGTTTTTGAAAAGAAAATGTTTTTAAATTATTCATTATTTGAAAAAGTATTTTTTGATATTTAAAAAAAAAACTTGCACGTTTTATTGCTGATGGGATAAAGAATAAACAAGTCTTATGCTTTATCGAAAATATTTAATCAAAAATATTTATTGATGTAGTATTCATAACTTTAACTAATACAATCTGCATTTTGGAATATGTGGGAACTTAAATAAATACTTATTTATGTAGGATTGATAACTTTAATACAATCTGCATTTTGGAATATGTGGGAACTTAAATAAATACTTATTTATGTAGGATTGATAACTTTAACTAATACAATCTGCATTTTGGAATATGTGGGAACTTAAATAAATACTTATTTATGTAGGATTGATAACTTTAACTAATACAATCTGCATTTTGGAATGTCGGATGGAGTTGTTGAAAAGAAAATGTTTTTAAAATATTTATTATTTGAAAAAAGTATTTTTTGATATTAAAACAAAACGTGCCCGTTTTATTGCTGATGGGATAAAGAATAAACAAGTCTTGTGCTTTATCAAAAATATTTATTGATGTAGGATTCCTAACTTTAAATAATACAATCTGCATTTTGGAATATGTGGGAACTTAAATAAATATTTATTTATGTAGGATTCCTAACTTTAACTAATATAATCTGCATTTTGGAATATGTGGGAACTTAAATAAATATTTATTTATGTAGGATCAATAACTTTAACTAATATAATCTGCATTTTGGAATATGTGGGAACTTAAATAAATACTTATTTATGTGGGATTGATAACTTTATCTAATACAATCTGCATTTTGGAATATGTGGGAACTTAAATAAATATTTATTTATGTAGGATTCCTAACTAACTAATACAATCTGCATTTTGGAATATGTGGGAACTTTATTTAATACAATCTGCATTTTGGAATATGCAGCAACTTAAATACATATTTATTGATGTAGGATCAATAACTTTAACTAATACAATCTGCATTTTGCAATATGCAGCAACTTAAATAAATATAGGGAGTGAGAGATTTGTCAGTATTGCTCAGCCCTTGTCTGCAGAACTACACAGGCTTTCGGTTTGATTGACACCTGCCAGTCTGGGCTCAGGGTGATCTGCAGATGGACAATGGTCCAGGAGTTCCTTCAAATTGATACCTTGCAGAATGATTTTGCAAACTGACTCTGAGTGCATCGATCCTATTGGGTTTTTGCAGCAAAGTGCATTGAGCTGTCCTTCGTGTTATTGGTTCAGGGAGATAGATGCCTGTTATGTCTGTGTGTGTGTGTGTGTGAGTTTCACCCATATCTGTGTGTTTTGTTCCTCAGGTCGGAGGGGGCAGATAAAAGAGATGGTGATCACAAGCTCGGTGCTCGATCCTCATGGGGAACTGCTGGAGTGTCTGTGTACACTAGACTGGGGGTTAATCCTACACAAATAAAGAGTTTATGACAGCAAGCAACACTTGTTTATAACACACACACACACACACACACACAACACCTGTTTATTCTATATCCCTGTTATGTAAGTATGTACGGGGTTAATCAATATCTGTTTTTGGGTAACTTTAAGACAACCAACCTTATGTGTGTTTCGGCCTTCAGGTTGTCAGATAAAAGACGGCGATCGCAAGCTTGGACACAACTGCTGGAGTGTCGGTAAGTGTCTACTAGACTGGGGTAAGTGAGTGAGCTCACACACACACACACACAATTAGTGAGTGTGTCGTCTATTGTTTATTACAAAGCCAAGAACTAACACAAGCACCCACACAGTCGGTCGGTCGGTCTGCTGGAGTGTCGGTCAGTGTCTACTAGACTGGGGTAAGTGAGTGAGCTCACACACACACACACACACACACACACTCACACACACATACACACACACATACACATACACACGATTAGTGAGTGTCGTCTATTGTTTATTACAAGGCCAAGAACTGTAACACAAGCACCCACTCGGTCTGTCCGTCCGGGTCGGTCGGTCCGTCCGTCCGGGTCGGTCGGTCGGTGCGGGTCGGTCGGTCGGTGCGGGTCGGTCCGTCCGGGTCGGTCGGTCGGTCGGTCCATCCGGGTCGGTCGGTCGGTCCGTCCGTCCGGGTCGGTCGGTCGGTCCGTCCGTCCGTGTCGGTCGGTCGGTCCGTCCGTGTCGGTCGGTCCGTCCGTGTCGGTCGGTCGGTCCGTTTGGGTCGGTCGGTCGGTCGGTCCATCTGGGTCGGTCCGTCCGTCCGGGTCGGTCGGTCGGTCGGTCCGTCCGGGTCGGTCGGTCGGTCGGTCCATCTGGGTCGGTCGGTCGGTCGGTCCGGGTCGGTCGGTCGGTCGGTCGGTCGGTCCGTCCGGGTCGGTCGGTCCATCCGGGTCGGTCCATCCGGTTCGGTCGGTCCATCCATCCGTCCGGGTCGGTCCGTCCGTCCGTCCGGGTCGGTCGGTCGGTCTGTCCGGGTCGGTCGGTCCGTCCGGGTCGGTCGGTCCGGGTGGGTCGGTCGGTCCGTCCGTCCGGGTCGGTCGGTCCGTCCGGGTGGGTCGGTCGGTCCGTCC
This sequence comes from Rhinoraja longicauda, assembly GCF_053455715.1. Taxonomy (NCBI): domain Eukaryota; kingdom Metazoa; phylum Chordata; class Chondrichthyes; order Rajiformes; family Arhynchobatidae; genus Rhinoraja; species Rhinoraja longicauda. Next base: position 2,777 of record NW_027602174.1, on the reverse strand, counting down.
GTCCGGGTCGGTCGGTCCGTCCGTCCATCCGGGTCGGTCGGTCCGTTTGGGTCGGTCGATCGGTCGGTCCATCCGGGTCGGTCGGTCGGTCGGTCCGGGTCGGTCGGTCGGTCGGTCCATCTGGGTCGGTCGGTCGGTCCATCCGGGTCGGTCGGTCCGTCCTGGACGGTCGGTCGGTCCGTCCGGGTCGGTCGGTCGGTCCATCCGGGTCGGTCGGTCCGTTTGGGTCGGTCGGTCGGTCCATCCGGGTCGGTCGGTCGGTCGGTCCATCCGGGTC
>NW_027602173.1:0-46202 GCF_053455715.1 Rhinoraja longicauda | reverse complement strand
CCTCAACCTCTTCCTCCCCCCTCCTTCCCACCTCCATCCCCACTCTCTCCCCCCTCAATCTCAACCTCCATCACCACTCAGCCCCTAACTCACCCCTCCCTCCTTCCCTCCATCCGACCCTCCCCCACTCCCTCCCCCCATCCCTCCACCCTTCCACCCCTCTCCCCCTCCCCCCTCCTTCCACCCTCCCTCCCCCCCTCCCGGTTACAATGGAAACCCTACGGGGACGGGCCCAACGGGGAAAGAGGGGTACTGGGAAAAGGGGAGTTCCCCCTCCCTCCCCTCCTCCCTCCCCTCTTCAGAGCCCCACTCACGCACTCCATTCCCCCCTTCATCCCCCTTAAAACTCCCCCAAACCTGTGCTGCATTAACTTAAATTGGTTTCAGGTTTTTTTTTTACAAGCCCCACTCACCCACTCCATTCACACCCCCTCAACTCCTTATCATCCCCCCCCACAACCCACCCCCTTATCCTCTTCTCACCCACTCCATCCCCCAGCCCCATTACCCCCCTCTCTTCCACCCTCCATTCACCCAATTCATCCCCCCTGAACCCCCTTTGAAACTCCCCCAAACCTCTACTAATGCGCTCCCCCCGGACCTTTCACTAATGCGCTCCCCCGCCCCCCCCCCCCGGACCTTTCACTAATGCGCTCCCCCGCTCACCCCCCCCCCCCCCACGTGAGAGGATCGCCGACGCTCTTATTTGTACGACAGGGCGTGTCCCCCTGAAAGCTCTCGCTGCTGCTGAACTGTCTGGTTCGTGCTGAGACGTCGAGCTTTGGCTGCTGCTGTGCAATACAAGATAAGCTTCATTTCCATTGATATTTTATTTAAAGCAAATCGCTTTGTTTAAACATAAAGTCCATTTCATTTTACCTTATTTACTTTCGTTTCTTTTTAGTTTTTACCTAGGGGAGGCTTTCTTTAGTTAGGGAGGTTTGCCGTTTTGTGCTCTAAATTTTTTTTGTCTTTTTAACATTACTTGCATTTCATTTTTCCTCATTTCCGATTGTTTTATTTCTATTTCATACTTCGGGGAGGGTTTTTTAGTGAGTGAACGTTGCCTTTTTCTGTTCAGCTTCCCACTTCGCACTCGACGCCCCATTGGTTGGTGTACCACGTGAGGGAGTAAAATAAAACGTCGCCTTCATTTATATTCTTTTCATTTTCAAAGAAAAACGCTTCATTTCAAAAAGCATTGATTTCTTTTTTGTCAAAAAAGTACGTTTTCATAGGATTATTTCACTTTAAAAAACGATTTAAAGAAAAAAACGCTTTGTTTTTTAAACATAAAAATAATTTCATTTTTCCTCATTTAGATTTGTTTCATTTGAGAACTCAACTCACTCTCTCAATCCCCCCTCCACCTCCCCACATTCATCCCCCCGAACCCCCTTTAAAACTCCCCAAAAAACCTCTACTGCATTGGTCTAAAACCCTCCCCACACTCAGCCACTCCATCCCCACTCACGCACTCCATTCCCACCTCAATCTCCCGTTAACACTCCACCAAACCTCTCCTGGATTAACTGGAATTTTGTTTATGGTTTTTTCAGAGCCCCACTCTTGCACTCCATTCCCCCATCAATCCCCTTTAAAACTCCCCCAAGCCTGTGCTGCATTAACTTAAATTGGTTTCAGGTGTTTGTAAGAGACCCACTCCATTCACACCCCCTCAACCCCACTTATCATCCCACAACCCACCTCAACCTGCCTTATCGTCCCCTCACCCACTCCAACCTCCTCAGCCCCCTTATCCCCCCCTCCACTCACCCAATTCATCCCCCCTGAGCCCCCTTTAAAACTCCCCCAAGCCTTCACTGCATTGGTCTAACACCCTCCTCTTACTCAGCCACTCCATTCCCACCTCAACCCCCTTCACTCAGGCACTCCATTCCCACCTAACCCCCCCGCCCTTAAAACTCCCCCAAACCTCTCCTATATTAACTGAAATTGTGTTTAGGATTTTTTTCAGAGCCCCACTCACCTACTCCATCCATACTCCCTCAACCCCACTAATCATCCCCCCTGCAACCCACCTCAACCCTCTTATCCTCCCCTCACCCACTATCCTCCTTATCCTCTCTCCATCTCCCATTCCATTCCCCCTGAACCCCCTTTAAAACTCCCCCAAACCTCGACTGTATTGGTCTAACACCTCCCCTTACGCAGCCACCCCATCCCCCTCACTCAGGCACTCAATTCCCACCTCAACCCCCCCCCCCCCCCGCTTAAAACTCCCCCAAATCTTTCTTCAGAGCCCCATTCACGCACTCCATTCCCCCTTCAATCCCCCTTAAAACTCCCCAAACCTGTGCTGCATTAATTTAAATTGGATTCAGTTTTTTGTTTAAGAGCCCCACTCCATCCACACCCCCCTCAACCCCACTTACCATCCCCCCTGCAACCCACCTCAACCCTCTTATCCTCCCCTCACCCACTCCAGCCCCCTTATACCCCCCTCCTCCACCCCATTCACCCAATTCAGTCCCCCTGAACCCCCTTTAAAACTCCCCCAAACCTCCACTGCATTGGTCTAACACCCTCCCCTTACTCAACCACTCCATCCTTCCACTCACGCACCCCATTCCCCCCCACCCACCCCCCCATAAAACTCCCCCAAACCTCTCCTGCATTAACTGAAATTGTGTTTAGGATTTTTTTGAGAGCCCCACTCATGCTCTTCAATCCCCCTTAAAACTCCCCCAAACCTGTGCTGCATTAACTTAAATTGGTCTCAGATTTTTTTAAGAGCCCCACTTACGCACTCCATTCCCCCTTCAATCTCCCTTAAAACTCCCCCAAACCTGTGCTGCATTAACTTAAATTGGTTTCAGGGTTTTTTTAAGAGCCCCACTCACCCACTCCATCCACACCCCCCTCAACCCCACTTATCATCCCCTCCATAACCCACCTCAGCCCCCTTATCCTCTTCTCACCCACTCCAGCCCCCTTATCCCCCCCTCTTCCACACTCCATTCACCCATTTCATCGCTGCTGAACTCCCTTTGAAACTCCCCCAAACCGCTACTGCATTGGTCTAACACAGCCACTCCATCCCCCCTCTCCCCCACTCACACACTCCATTCCCACCTGAAACCCCCTTAACTCCCCCAAACCTGCATTAACTGAGATTGTGTTTAGGATTTTTTTGAGAGCCCCACTCAGGCACTCCATACCCCCTTCAATCTCCCTTAAAACTCCCCCAAACCTGTGCTGCATTTACTTAAATTGGTCTCAGGTTTTTTTTAATAGCCCCACAATCCCACTCCATCCACACACCCTCAATCCCACTTATCATCCCCCGCACAACCCACCTCATCCCCCCTTATCCTCTTCTCATCCACTCCATCCCCCTCAGCCCCCTTATCCCCCCCTCTATTCACCCAATTCATCCCCCCTGAACCCCCTTTGAAACTCCCCCAAACCTCTACTGCATTGGTCTAACACTCAGCCACTCCATCCCCCCTCCCTCCACCACTCACACACTGCATTCCCACCTGAAACCCCTTATAACTCCCCCAAACCTCTGTCGCATTAACTGAAATTGTGTTTAAGATTTTACAGAGCTCCAGTCACACACTCCATTCCCCCCTCAATCCCTCTTAAAACTCTCCCAATTCTGTGCTGCATTTACTTAAATTGGTTTCCTTTTTTTTTTTAAGAGCCCCACTCACCCACTCCATCCACACCCCCTCAACCCCACTTATCACCCCCCCACAACCCAAATCAATTCCCCTTATCCTCCAATCACACACTCCCATCTCCCTCAGCCCCCTTATCCCCCCTCCTCCACCCCATTCACCCAATTCATTCCCCCTGAACCCCGTTTAAAACTCCCCCAAACCTCCACTGCATTGGTCTACCACCCTCCCCTTACTCAACCACTCCATCCTTCCATTCACGCACCCCATTCCCCCCCACCCACCCCCCATAAAACTCCCCTAAACCTGCATTAGCTGAAATTGTGTTTAGGATTTTTTTGAGAGCCCCACTCACGAACTCCATTCCCCCCTCAATCCCCCTTAAAACTACCCCAAACCTGTGCTGCATTAACTTAAATTGGTTTCAGATTTTTTTTTAAGAGCCCCACTCTCCACTCCATTGCCCCGTCAACCCGTTATCATCCTCTCCGCCCCCCCACAACCCACCTCTCACTCTTATCCTCCATCCCCCGCAACCCCCTTTATCCCCCCTCCTTCACCCACCCACTCACCCAATCCATCCACCCCTGATCCCTCCTTGAAAGTCCCCCAAACCTCTCCTGCATTGGTCTAACACCCTTCCTCACTCACCCTCTGTATCCCTCAACTCCCACCCCCCCCCCCCCACCTGATCAATATCTGTTTGTTTTTAACATCATGCCAAGAAGAGGGAGAAAACGAGGTGCAGGATGGTCAACGAACATTAGCAGACGTCAACAGGCAGAAATTAGAAGGCAACAAGAAAAAACGGGACATCTCAAGGAAGGCCAAAAAAGAGATCGAAAGAGAGCGCAAGAGAGTAGTAGTGAAGAAATGCAACAAACGAGTACTAAACGTCTCAGGGATAACCAAAAAGGAATGCAACACAGAAGAGAAGAAGAGACGCAACAAGAAACAACTGAGCATCTTCGAAAGAGAGCGCAAGAGAGTAGTAGTGAAGAAATGCCACAAACGAGTACTAAACGTCTCAGGGATAACCAAAAAGGAATGCAACACAGAAGAGAAGAAGAGACGCAACAAGAAACGACTGAGCATCTTCAAAAGAGAGCGCAAGAGAGTAGTAGTGAAGAAACACAACAAGCAAGAACTAAACGTCTCAGGGATGAGCAAACAAGAATGCAACACAGCAGAGAACAAGAGACGCAACAAGAAACGACTGAGCGTCTCAAGCATCTCCAAAAGAGAGCACAAGATAGAAGGAGTGAAGAAACTCGACAAGTAAGAACTGAACGTCTCAGGGATAACCAAAAAAGAATGCAACACAGAAGAGAAGAAGAGACGCAACAAGAAACGACTGAGCGTCTCAAGCATCTCCGAAAGAGCGCACAAGATACAAGGAGTGAAGAAACTCGACAAGTAAGAACTGAACGTCTCAGGGATAACCAAAAAAGAATTCAACACAGAAGAGAAGAAGAGACGCAACAAGAAAAGACTGAGCGTCTCAAGCATCTCCGAAAGAGAGCACAAGATACAAGGAGTGAAGAAACTCGACAAGTAAGAAATGAACGTCTCAGGGATAACCAAAAAAGAATACAACACAGAAGAGAACAAGAGATGCAACAAGAAATGACTGAGAGTGTTGAGGATCAACTTGAGAGCACGCAAAACAAAAGGAGACAAGAGATGGGAGATGAAAGAACTAGAAGAGTGGCTGAAGAGCGGGCCAGGAAAAGAAGAAGAAATGTACAAATCGCAAGGAGAAATCTATCTGCTGATGTTGGTGAAATGACCAAGATTTGCCCTCAGTGTCGAGCGTACCGTTTCTCTGGAGAAACTGCAAACTTTTGCTGCATGCAGGGTAAGGTAAACATTGCTCCTCTCTGCACACTACCTGATGAATTGATGAAATTGTACACAATTGACACACCACAAGCAAAAGAGTTCAGAAAGAATATTAGACAATACAACTGCCTCTTTCAAATGACGTCATTCGGTGCCAAGGAAGTTGTGCCACCAAGACCTGGATGGAGTCCTTCAGTCATCATTCAAGGGCAGATTCATCATTACATTGGTCCATTGATGCCTGACCTAGACCAGCCAAGTCAATTCTTGCAGATCTATTTTATGGACCCTCAAGATAGTGTTGAATTGCGAATGGGTATACTGCAAGATGCTGGTATTCAAAGGGAAATTGTTGAGATGCTTGAAAACTTGATGAGACTAAACAACCCTTACATTAATTCAATTAAAGTGGCAAAGGATAGAATTCGAGATTTACCAGAGGCATCCATCGTCATTGATCCAGATCGTCGGCCACCATTTGAACATGAAAGGAGATTTAACAGACAAATTGCCAATGAAGTTGCTGTCATAATACCAAACAATAATGAACCTGAGGCAACATCACGTCACATTATCTTGAAAGAAAGAGGAGGAGGCCTGCGGATCATTTCAGAGTCTCACAGGTCGTATGATAGTCTTCAATATGTTCTTTTCTTTCCGCTTGGAGATGATGGATGGCATTACCAACTCAAAATGCGTAACAGCAGGAAGTTGACAGCGATGCGATATTATGCCTATAAGATCATGAATCGTGATAATGAATTTAACCAACTTTTGAGAGGAGGACGACTCTTTCAACAATATGTCGTCGACATGGCTGCTAAGATTGAGAACGATAGGCTCAATTATATTCGCCTAAATCAAGCATCGTTGAGATCAACAACTTACAAAGGCCTGACGGATGCCTTAAATGATAATGACGATTTGGATAACATTGGAAAGCGCATAATCCTCTCCTCAACATTTGTCGGTGGACCGAGATACATGATGGAACGATGCCAGGACGCCATGATGTATGTTCGGAAGTACGGCACTGCTTCGTTTTTCATTACAATGACTTGCAATCCGAAGTGGAGCGAGATCCAACGCGGCCTCTTTTTGAATCAGCAGCCGTGTGATAGACCAGACTTGATTACAAGGGTCTTCGATCTGAAAAGAAAACTCTTCATCAAGTGCCTTACTGGACCGGATGGCCTCTTTGGAAATTGTATAGCTTTTGTCTTGACTGTGGAATATCAGAAGAGAGGACTGCCTCATTTGCACTGTCTGCTGTGGCTTGACGAAGCGAATAAGCCACGGCCACGAGATGTTGACAGATTTGTGCAAGCTGAAATACCAGACCCGCAGTTAGATCCCGAGCTGCATGGATTGGTACTAAAGCACATGATTCATGGACCGTACTGCAAACACACCTCTCAGTGTTGGAAGAATGGAAGATGCAATAAAAGATTCCCGAAGCCATTTATCGAGAGCACAAGGTGTGGAGATGATTCATATCCTATGTACAGGAGAAGATCTCCGGATATGGGAGGATTTCAAGGACATCAAGAACGACGCCGGCATCGACCTATTACTTCTGAATGGGTTGTGCCCTATAATGCTCAACTCTTGAAGTTGTTCCAATGTCACTTGAATGTTGAGATATGCTCCTCTGTCAAGTCGGTCAAATACGTCATCAAGTACACCTTGAAGGGGAGTGATCAAGCAGTTTTTGGACTTAACAGGGATGACGAGATTATACAGTACTTGACTGGAAGATACATTGGTCCATCAGAAGCAGTGGGATCAATCCTTGGATTTACAACTCATGAGAGACACCCTCCTGTCATTCGACTCCAGGTACATCTACCAGAAGAACAACGAGTCGTTATCACAGCCGATGCTGTTCAGCGGGTGAGAAATGATGATTTCGCGAGAACAACTTTAACTGCATTCATGGAATTGTGTTCTCGAGATCAATTTGCACGGACTTTGTATTACACTGATGTTCCCCGGTTTTACACGTGGAACAAGAAGAAATGGCAAAGAAGGAAGGTTGGAAAGATAGTGGAGGATTTTCCAGGTTTTTTTGAAGTCAACGTTCTGGGACGTGTGTATACAGTTTCTCCAAGATGTGGTGATCTGTACTACTTGAGACTGCTTCTCCATCACGTAAAAGGGCCAGTATCCTTTGATTCATTAAGGACACATGATGGACATATTCTTTCTTCATTCAAAGACGTCTGCATAGAAAGAGGTTTGTTGCAAGATGATGACCATTGGCGACAGACGATGGAAGATGCTGAGAAGACAAAGCTCCCTGGTGCAATAAGAGATTTATTTGTCGTTTTGCTGATGAACGACGAGGTCAACAATCCTCGACAACTATGGGATCGCTTCAAAAATTCCATGTCTGAGAATTTCCTTGAAAAAGAATCGACACTAAGCAGTCATCAAAATATCATGATTGATGAGAGGCATCATGATCAAGCTCTGTTGTATATTCAAGACAAGCTTGCGAATTATAACAAGACCCTGGAATACTTTCATTTGCCCAAACCAAGAAATGGAAGGATGAACATTGTTGACAATCCAGAATTGCTGCATGAGTTGCAGTATAGTGTGCCTGAACAACAGCAGTTTGTTGCAGAGAAGGAGCCGATGCTGAATGCTGAGCAAAGAGTCGTGTATGACCATGTGTGCGGCTGCTTGGATAGGAATGTTCCTTCAATGATTTTCATTGATTCCCCAGCAGGAACGGGAAAGACATTTCTCACAAATTTGATCCTCTCCAAAGTTAGAGGTAAAGGTGATGTTGCTTTTGCTGTAGCATCCTCTGGGATAGCTGCTACATTGATGCCTGGTGGAAGAACTGCACATTCTCGCTTCAAGATACCCATCGAAGTGAGCGAGAATACAATGTGCAACATTGAAAAGAATTCCTACACGGCACAGTTGATCAGGCAAGTGAGACTGATTGTTTGGGATGAGTGTCCGATGATTAGGAGGGAGAGCTTCGAAGCCGTGGATAGAACTCTTCGGGATATATGCACCAAGGATGAGCCTTTTGGCGGTATTATTACCGTTTGTTGTGGTGATTTTAGACAACTCCTTCCTGTTGTGAAAAGGGGAAACGATGCTGATATTGAAAATTCATGCATCAAGAAATCCTACTTGTGGAGGACTTTCACCATGTTCAACTTGAAGAGGAATATGCGATTGGGAGATGGAGAAGACGACTATTCTCAATTTTTGCTGAATGTTGGAGAAGACAGGATTTTGAAAAATGAAGACGATGAGATTGAAATCCCACAAGACATGGTTCTAGCTGGAAGATCACTGGAGGATTGCATGGATTTTATATATCCCACCTTCGACAATCCTGCCGAATTATTTTCTAACAATTGTATCTTGGTTCCGCTGAATGACATTATGAGGAGCATCAATTCTAGATGTATCAGATGCTTCCCAGGGATCATGAAGACATACCTTTCGTTCAATGCTGTGACTGAGGGAACTGATGCTACTCACTTCCCAACAGAATTCCTCGATTCAGTGGAGATCTCTGGATTACCACCGCACAAATTGGAGTTGAAAAAGGGATCTCCGATCATTTTAATGAGGAATTTGGCACCACCAAGACTATGCAACGGAACGAGGATGATTGTGGAACAGCTACACAATAACTTGATCGTTGCAAAAATCACCATTGGAGCCTTCAGAAATGAAATTGTGATGATTCCTAGGATACCGCTTACTTTGACAGAAGGCGAAGACATTCCCTTTCAGCGGAGACAATTCCCCGTTCAGACGTGTTTTGCTATGACAATCCACAGAGCACAAGGACAGACCATGGAAAAAGTGTTGATATACCTGGAGAAACCGGTATTTCAGCATGGTCAATTGTATGTGGCTCTTAGCCGAGGAAAGGCTAGGGAAAATGTCAAAGTTTTCCTGAAGGATACGATATCAACGAAGAATGTTGTCATTCGAAGCGTGCTTCGCTGAGCAATGACTCCCCAAGTGGGACCTGGACCAATGAGGCGTCGAGCGGGAGGTCAGAGCATATTAATCGGCCGCACGTGTGGAGGAGCGGCAGGAGCCAATCAGAATGCACCACGTGAACCCGGACCAATTAGGCGTTGAGCGTCACGCACAGAACCAGCGGCCTTTTAACGTAAGTAGTAGATCAACGGGCACCGACTTTAGAGGCGCGGATCCGTTGGGTTCACATTGTAACGTCACACACGGATGACGGGCACTGGAGATGGAAAAGTCCTTCTAACGTAAGTATTAGATCAATTGAGGAAGGATATTCTTGCTATGGAGGGCGTGCAGCGTAGGTTCACTAGGTTAATTCCCGGAATGGCGGGACTGTCGTATGTTGAAAGGCTGGAGCGATTGGGCTTGTATACACTGGAATTGTCTATTGTCTATAATTGGCCCCAACTGCACAGGCGCGGACCCGTTGGGTTCGCATTGAGTCACCAACAGCAAAGAGACATCGAGTAGCAGCAAGGGCTAGAATGAGGGGGTATGGGGAGAACGAGGAGGTATAGGGAGTAGGCAGGAACAGGGTACTGATTGAGAGTGATCAGCCATCATCGCATTGAATGGCGGTGCTGGCTCGAAGGGCTGAATGGCCTACTCCTGCACCTATTGTCTATTGTCTATTGATATTTCAATATTTTTGAGATCATGCCAAGAGGAGGGAGCAAACAATTCACAGCTTGGTCAAGGAAGGAACGACACAAAGAGACATCGAAAGACAGTGAGGAGCAGAAGGGAACAAGAGGAGCAACAACAAATAACTGGACGTGTGAGGATCTAATGCTTTTGTGCCAGGAGGAGGGAGCAAACAATTCACAGCTTGGTCAAGGAAGGAACGACGCGAGGAGACATCGAAAGGGAGTGAGTAGCAGAAGAGACATCGAGAGGCAGTGAGGGACAGAATGGAACAAGAGGAGCAACAATAAATAACGGGACGTGTGAGGATCAACGAGAACGGACGCAAAACAGAAAGTGACAGGTACTAAAGAACCTTTTTGAGGTTTATTTTATTTCAAGAAAAAGAAATTGCCATTTTGATCTAATGATTTTGTGTTCATTAATAAGTAGGTTTTTATTTAGAATTTATAAATATATACATCGTAATATTTCTATATTTTTTAGATTATGCCAAGAGGAGGGAGCAAACAATTCACAGCTTGGTCAAGGAAGGAACGACACAAAGAGACATCGAAAGACTGAGGAGCAGAAGGGAACAAGAGGAGCAACAACAAATAACTGGACGTGTGAGGATCAATGAGAAAGAAAGCAAACAGAAAGTGACAGGTACTAAAGAAACTTTTTCTTTGAGGTTTATTTTATTTCAAGAAGAAAAATGCCATTTTGATCTAATGCTTTCGTGTTCATTAGTAAGTAGGTTTTTATTTAGAATTGATAAAAATATACATCCTGATATTTCTATACTTTTTAGATCATGCCAAGGGGAGGAAGCAAACAAGTCACAGCATGGTCAAGGAAGGAATGACGCAAGGAGACATCGAGAGGGAGTGAGTAGCAGAAGAGACATCGAAAGGCAGTGAGGGACAGAATGGAACAAGAGGAGCAACAATAAATAACGGAACGTGTGAGGATCAACGATAACGAGCGCAAAACAGAAAGTGACAGGTACTAAAGAACCTTTTTGAGGTTTATTTTATTTCAAGAAAAAGAGATTGCCATTTTGATCTAATGATTTCGTGTTCATTAATAAGTAGGTTTTTATTTAGAATTTATAAATATATACATCGTGATATTTCTATATTTTTTAGATTATGCCAAGAGGAGACATCGAAAGGGAGTGAGTAGCAGAAGAGACATTGAGAGGCAGTGAGGGACAGAATGGAACAAGAGGAGCAACAATAAATGACGGAACGTGTGAGGATCAACGAGAAAGACGCAAAACGGAAAGTGACAGGCACTAAAGAACCTTTTTGATTGAGATTTATTTTATTTCAAGAAAAAAAAAGCCATTTTGAGCTAATGCTTTCATGTTCATTAGTAAGTAGGTTTTTATTTAGAATTTATAAAAATATACATCCTGATATTTCTATACTTTTTAGATCATGCCAAGGGGAGGGAGCAAACAATTCACAGCTTGGTCAAGGAATGAACGACGCGAGGAGACATCGAAAGGGAGTGAGTAGCAGAAGAGACATCGAGAGGCAGTGAGGGACAGAATGGAACAAGAGGAGCAACAATAAATGACGGAACGTGTGAGGATCAACGAGAAAGACGCAAAACAGAAAGTGACAGGCACTAAAGAACCCTTTTGATTGAGATTTATTTTATTTCAAGAAAAAAAGCCATTTTGAGCTAATGCTTTCGTGTTCATTAGTAAGTAGGTTTTTATTTAGAATTTATAAAAATATACATCCTGATATTTCTATACTTTTTAGATCATGCCAAGGGGAGGAAGCAAACAAGTCACAGCATGGTCAAGGAAGGAATGACGCAAGGAGACATCGAGAGGGAGTGAGTAGCAGAAGAGACATCGAAAGACAGTGAGGGACAGAATGGAACAAGAGGAGCAACAATAAATAACGGAACGTGTGAGGATCAACGAGAACGAACGCAAAACAGAAAGTGACAGGTACTAAAGAAACTTTTTGAGGTTTATTTTATTTCAAGAAAAAGAGATTGCCATTTTGATCTAATGATTTTGTGTTCATTAATAAGTAGGTTTTTATTTAGAATTTATAAATATATACATCGTGATATTTCTATATTTTTTAGATTATGCCAAGAGGAGGGAGCAAACAATTCACAGCTTGGTCAAGGAAGGAACGACGCAAAGAGACATCGAAAGGCAGTGAGGAGCAGAAGGGAACAAGAGGAGCAACAACAAATAACTGAACATGTGAGGATCAATGAGAAAGAAAGCAAACAGAAAGTGACAGGTAGTAAAGAAACTTTTTCTTAGAGGTTTATTTTATTTCAAGAAGAAAAAATGCCATTTTGATCTAATGCTTTCGTGTTCATTAGTAAGTAGGTTTTTATTTAGAATTTATAAAAATATACATCCTGATATTTCTATACTTTCTAGATCATGCCAGGAGGAGGGAGCAAACAATTCACAGCTTGGTCAAGGAAGGAACGACGCGAGGAGACATCGAAAGGGAGTGAGGAGCAGAAGAGACATCGAGAGGCAGTGAGTGGCAGAATGGAACAAGAGGAGCAACAATAGATAACGGAACGTGTGAGGATCAACGAGAAAGAATGCAAAACAGAAAGTGACAGGTACTAAAGAGAGCTGGATAGAGCTCTTAAGGATAGCGGAGTGAGGGGGTATGGGGAGAAGGCAGGAACGGGGTACTGATTGAGAGTGATCAGCCATCATCGCATTGAATGGCGGTGCTGGCTCGAAGGGCTGAATGGCCTACTCATGCACCTATTGTCTATTGATATTTCAATATTTTTGAGATCATGCCAAGAGGAGGGAGCAAACAATTCACAGCTTGGTCAAGGAAGGAACGACACAAAGAGACATCGAAACACAGTGAGGAGCAGAAGGGAACAAGAGGAGCAACAACAAATAACTGGACGTGTGAGGATCTAATGCTTTTGTGCCAGGAGGAGGGAGCAAACAATTCACAGCTTGGTCAAGGAAGGAATGACGCGAGGAGACATCGAAAGGGAGTGAGTAGCAGAAGAGACATCGAGAGGCAGTGAGGGACAGAATGGAACAAGAGGAGCAACAATAGATAACGGGACGTGTGAGGATCAACGAGAACGGACGCAAAACAGAAAGTGACAGGTACTAAAGAACCTTTTTGAGGTTTATTTTATTTCAAGAAAAAGAAATTGCCATTTTGATCTAATGATTTTGTGTTCATTAATAAGTAGGTTTTTATTTAGAATTTATAAATATATACATCGTAATATTTCTATATTTTTTAGATTATGCCAAGAGGAGGGAGCAAACAATTCACAGCTTGGTCAAGGAAGGAACGACACAAAGAGACATCGAAAGACTGAGGAGCAGAAGGGAACAAGAGGAGCAACAACAAATAACTGGACGTGTGAGGATCAATGAGAAAGAAAGCAAACAGAAAGTGACAGGTACTAAAGAAACTTTTTCTTTGAGGTTTATTTTATTTCAAGAAGAAAAATGCCATTTTGATCTAATGCTTTCGTGTTCATTAGTAAGTAGGTTTTTATTTAGAATTGATAAAAATATACATCCTGATATTTCTATACTTTTTAGATCATGCCAAGGGGAGGAAGCAAACAAGTCACAGCATGGTCAAGGAAGGAATGACGCAAGGAGACATCGAGAGGGAGTGAGTAGCAGAAGAGACATCGAAAGGCAGTGAGGGACAGAATGGAACAAGAGGAGCAACAATAAATAACGGAACGTGTGAGGATCAACGATAACGAGCGCAAAACAGAAAGTGACAGGTACTAAAGAACCTTTTTGAGGTTTATTTTATTTCAATTTAAAAAAAATTGCCATTTTGATCTAATGATTTCGTGTTCATTAATAAGTAGGTTTTTATTTAGATTTTATAAATATAGACATCGTGATATTTCTATATTTTTTAGATTATGCCAAGAGGAGGGAGCAAACAATTCACAGCTTGGACAAGGAAGGAACGACGCAAAGAGACATCGAAAGACAGTGAGGAGCAGAAGGGAACAAGAGGAGCAACAATAAATAACGGAACATATGAGGATCAACGAGAAAGAACGCAAAACAGAAAGTGACAGGTACTAAAGAACCTTTTTGAGGTTTATTTTATTTCAAGAAAAATAAATTGCCATTCGGATCTAATGATTTACGTGCTCATTAATAAGTAGGTTTTTATTTAGAATTTATTATAAATATATACATCCTGATATTTCTATACTTTCTAGATCATGCCAAGAGGAGGGAGCAAACAAGTCACAGCTTGGTCAAGGAAGGAACGACGCAAAGAGACATCGACAGACAGTGAGGAGCAGAAGGGAACAAGAGGAACAACAACAAATAACTGAACGTGAAGGATCATCGAGAAAGAAAGCATAACATAGAGGGACAAGGTATGCAACAACAAAAAACTGAGGGTCAACGAGAAAGTATGCATAACAGAAGGCAATAAAAGACCCAAGAAGAAAGAACTCAATGTCTCGATGATCAACGAAGAAGCAAGCAAAAGAGAAACTGACAAGTTAATAAAATAGATCTTTAATGTTCAAATTGTTATGTTTTGAGTTATTCGCATTTTTTTAACTTTAATAAATTCCTTTTCCACCTGCTTAATCGTCCTCAGCGTGTGACATCTCAATGCACGCCTTTAATTGCACTCCCTCTCCCCTTTCCCCCCTCCTCACCCACCCCTCCCCTCTCCAACCCCCCACCTCACCGTCCCCCCCAATTGAGATTCTTTTTTTTAACAGACAATTTATTTAACAGACAATTTATTTTAAAGAAAAAAGCAATTTCCCCAGGTCGCAATGGAAACCCTACGAGGACGGGCCCAACGGGCCCACTCGGTCTAGTATACTACTAAAACTCTGCGGTCCAACATTCCGTATGTATGTATGTATATGTGTATGTACGGAAGATTCCGAAGAATTTCTGTCCATAACTTACAAACCCTACTCCTCCCTGAAGTTACACCAAAGCGCTACGATTTTTGTACCGCCATATTCACCATTAACGTGGGCAACTATTGTAAGTACTTTCGTTCAAATTGAAGCTACCTTTTTAAAGCTAGAGAGATATTAAAGTTTAAATTTTCATTTCTAACCCTTTTCTTGAAGGGGCTTCAGCGCGTGATGTCACAATGGCACCCGTGCACCAATGAGAGATCAGCTCGGTTTTAAATTTACATCTTCAGCTTGTGACGTCACAATGCTTGTGTGAGATTGTTGCAACATTGTTGCGAAAAGCAACTGCCAGTTTTTTAAAGTTGTGCAAGTCACTTAACATACACAGGTCAGCATGGGGCCCCTATTCCCTCCCTCCCCCCCTTCCCCCCTCAACCCCTTCCTCCCCACTCCTTCCCACCTCCATCCCCACTCCCTCCCCCCTCCTCCCCAACTCCCTCCCCACCTCCCTCACCCCTCCTCCCCTAACTCCCCCCCCTCCCTCCTTCCCTCCATCCTCCCCCCCCTCCCTCCACCCTTCCATCCCTCTCCCCCTCCCCCCTCCTTCCACCCTCCCTCCCCCCCTTCTGGTTACAAAGGAAACCCTACGGGGACGGGCCCAACGGGGAAAGAGGGGTACTGGGAAAAGGGGAGGTCCCCCTCCCTCCCCTTCCCCCCTCCCCCTCCCCCCTAACCCTCTCCCTCCCCCTTCCCCCCTCCCCTCCCCCCCTCCCCTCCTCCCTCCACACCTCCCTCCTCCCTCCCTCCCCTCCTCCCGGTTACAATGGAAACCCTACGAGGACGGGCCCAACGGGGAAAGAGGGGTACTGGGAAAAGGGGAGGTCCCCCTCCCTCCCCCTTCCCCCATCCCATCCCCCCTCCCTCCCCTCTCCCTCCCCCTTCCCCCGTTCCCCCCTCCCCTTCCCCCCTCCCTCCACACCTCTCTCCTCCCTCCCTCCCCTTCCCTCCCTCCCATCCTCCCAATGCTTGTTTGAGATGGGTGCTACATTGTTTCGAAAAGCACCACTAACAGATCGCAGTGAGAAGCACTATGTGACCGCGAATGTTTCAAAACAAGCACTTAAAAAGCACTTATCTTTTTTTAAAGTATTTTTTTTTATTGCAAGTCACTTAACATACAGAAATCAGCATTGGGCCCCTATGCTCGTGGGCCACCGGGGCAAGTGTTTCGAAAAAAGCACTGAGAGTGTGTCTGGGGGAGAGAGAGAATGGGGGGGGTCTGAGAATGGGGACTGGGGAGGGGGACAACAGGGGTCGTTGCGGAGGGGGCTTGGTGGTGGGGGAAAGAGGGGTACTGGGAAAAGGGGAGGTTCCACTTCCCCCCTCAACCCCTTCCTCCCCCCTCCTTCCCACCTCCATCCCCACTCGCTCCCCCCCTCCCTCCCCCCTCAATCCCAACCTCCATCATCACACAGCCCCTAACTCCCCCCCTCCCTCCTTCCCTCCATCCCACCCTCCCCCACTCCCTGCCCCCTCCCTCCACCCTTCCATCCCTCTCCCCCTCCCACCTCCTTCCACCCTCCCTCCCCCCCTCCCGGTTACAATGGAAACCCTACGGGGACGAGCCCAACGGGGAAAGAGGGGTACTGGGAAAAGGGGAGATCCCCCTCCCTCCCCTCCCCCTACCCCCTTCCCCCCTCCCCTTCCCCCTCCCCTCCCCCCTCCCTCCCCCTCCCCTCCTCCCTTCACACCTCCCTCCTCCCTCCCCCCCCCCTCCCGGTTACAATGGAAACCCTATGAGGACAGGCCCAACGGGGAAAGAGGGGTACTGGGAAAAGGGGAGGTCCCCCTTCCCCCTCAACCCCTTCATCCCCCCTCCTTCCCACCTCCATCCCCACTCCCTCCCCCCCTCCTCCCCCTCCCTCCCCAACTCCCTCCCCCCTCCCCCCTAACTCCCCCCTCCCTCCTTCCCTCCCTCCCCAATCCCTCCCCCCCTCCCTCCACCCTTCCATCCCTCTCCCCCCTCCTTCCACCCTCCCTCCCCCCTCCCGGTTACAATTGAAACCCTACGAGGACGGGCCCAACGGGGAAAGAGGAGTACTGGGAAAAGGGGAGGTCCCCTCCCTCCCCCCTTCCCCCTCCCCTCCCCCCTCCCCTCTCCCTCCCCCTCCCCCCTACCCCCCTCCCTCCCCTCCCCCCTCCCTCCCCTCCCCTCCTCCCTCCACACCTCCCTCCTCCCTCCCTCCCCCTTCCCGCCCTCCCCTCCCGGTTACAATGGAAACCCTACGAGGACGGGCCCAACGGGGAAAGAGGGGTACTGGGAAAAGGGGAGGTCCCCCTCCCTCCCTCCCCCCTCCCCTCTCCCTCCCCCCCTTCCCTCCTCCCTTCCCCCCTCCCCCTCCCATTCCCCCCTCCCTCCCCCCTACCCCCCTCCCTCCCCTCTCCCTCCCCCCTCCCCCCCTCCCCTCCCTCCTCCCTCCCCCTTCCCTCCCCCAACCCTCCCCCTTTCCTCCCCTCCCGGTTACAATGGAAACCCTACGAGGACGGGCCCAACGGGCCCACTCGGTCTAGTATATACTACTAAAACTCTGCGGTCCAACATTCCGTATGTATGGATGTATATGTGTATGTACGCAAAGATTCCGAAGAGTTTCTGTCCATAACTTACAAACCCTACTCCTCCCTGACGGTACACCAAAGCGCTACGATTTTTGTACCGCCATATTCACCATTAACATGGGCAACTATTGTAAGTACTTTCGTTCAAATTGAAGCTACCTTTTTAAAGCTAGAGAGATATTAAAGTTTAATTTTCATTTCTAACCCTTTTCTTGAAGGGGCTTCAGTGCGTGATGTCACAATGGCACCCGTGCACCAATGAGAGATCAGCTCGGTTTTAAATTTACATCTTCAGCTTGTGACGTCACAATGCTTGTGTGAGATTGTTGCAACATTGTTGCGAAAGGCAACTGCCAGTTTTTTAAAGTTGTGCAAGTCACTTAACATACACAGATCAGCATGGGGCCCCTATTCCCTCCCTCCCCCCCCTTCCCCCCTCAACCCCTTCCTCCCCACTCCTTCCACCTCCATCCCCACTCCCTCCCCCCCTCCTCCCCAACTCCCTCCCCACCTCCCTCACCCCTCCTCCCCTAACTCCCCCCCCCTCCCTCCTTCCCTCCATCCCTCCCCCCTCCCTCCACCCTTCCATCCCTCTCCCCCTCCCCCCTCCTTCCACCCTCCCTCCCCCCTTCTGGTTACAAAGGAAACCCTACGGGGGACGGGCCCAACGGGGAAAGAGGGGTACTGGGAAAAGGGGAGGTCCCCCTCCCTCCCTCCCCTCCCCCCTCCCCCTCCCCCCTAACCCTCTCCCTCCCCCTTCCCCCTCCCCTCCTCCCCTCCTCCCTCCACCCTCCCTCCTCCCTCCCCTCCCCTCCTCCCGGTTACAATGGAAACCCTACGAGGACGGGCCCAACGGGGAAAGAGGGGTACTGGGAAAAGGGGAGGTCCCCCTCCCTCCCCCTTACACGCTCCCTCCCTCCCCCTCCCCCTCTCCCTCCCCCCTCCCCTCCCCCCATCCCTCCCCCTCCCCTCCTCCCTCCACACCTCCCTCCTCCCTCCCCCTACCCCCCTCCCTCCCCTCTCCCTCCTCCCCCTTCCCCCTCCCTCCCCCTCCCCTCCTCCCTCCCCCTCCCCTCCTCCCTCCACACCTCCCTCCTCCCTCCCTCCCCCTTCCCTACCTCCCCTCCTCCCGGTTACAATGGAAACCCTACGACGACGGGCCCAACGGGGAAAGAGGGGTACTGGGAAAACGGGTGGTCCCCCTCCCTCCCCCCTTCCCCCCTCCCTACCCCTCCCTCCCCTCTCCCTCCCCCTTGCCCCTTCCCCCTCCCCCCCCCTCCCCCCTCCACACCTCCCTCCTCCCTTCCCTCCCCCCCACTCCCCTCCCGGTTACAATGGAAACCTTACGAGGACGGGCACAACGGGGAAAGAGGGGTACTGGGAAAAGGGGAGGTCCCCCTCCCTCCCCCTTCCACCCTCACCCCTTCCCCCCACCCCTCCCCCTCTCCCTCCCCCCTCCCTCCACCTCCCCCCCTTCCCCCCTCCCCCTCCCTCCCCCTCCCCTCCTCCCTCCACACCTCCCTCTTCCCTCCACACCTCCCTCTTCCCTCCCTCCCCCCTCCCTCCCTGCCTCACGGTTACAATGGAAACCCTACGAGGACGGGCCCAACGGGGAAAGGGGTGTGCTGGGGAAAGGGGGGGGGAGAGTAAGAGTGTATCTGGGGGAGAGAGAATGGGGGGGTCTGAGAATGGGGACTCGGGGAGGGGGACAACAGGGGGCTTGGTGGTTTGGGAAAGAAGAGTACTGGGAAAAGGGGAGGTACCCCTCCCTCCCCACTCTCCTCCCTCCCTCATCCCTCCCGTCCCTCCCGTCCCAGCAGCGCTGACCGCCGGGAGGTGTAGTCGCCGTCGCCTCTCCCGCTGTTTGATTTCATTTATAACAAAGACATTTATTTAAAATGAGGAATGTGATTTTCATTAAGTTTGATTTTATTTATTTAAAAAAAGCTGATGCTCTATAGATAAGTTTATTTCCTTTTCAACAAAGAACGCTGTTTATTTTAAAGTAAAATAGACCCTCCCCCCACCCCCCCTCCCTCCCCTCTCCCTCCCCATCCCCCTCCCCTCCTTCCCCTCCCTCCCCCCTCCACTCCACCCTCCCCTCCCCCCTCCCTCCCACTTCCCTCCCTCCCATCCTCCCGGTTACAATGGAAACCCTACGAGGACGGGCCCAACGGGCCCACTCGGTCTAGTATACTACTAAAACTCTGCGGTCCAACATTCCGTATGTATATACGGAAGATTCCGTATGTTTGTACGGAAGATTCCGAAGATTTCTGTCCATAACTTACAAACCCTACTCCTCCCAGACGGTACACCAAAGCGCTACGATTTTTGTACCGCCATATTCACCATTAACATGGGCAACTATTGTAAGTACTTTCGTTCAAATTGAAGCTACCTTTTTAAAGCTAGAGAGATATTAAAGTTAAAATTTCTCATTTCTAACCCTTTTCTTGAAGGGGCTTCAGCGCGTGATGTCACAATGGCACCCGTGCACCAATGAGAGATCAGCTCGGTTTAAATTTACATAATTTTTTTTCTGACCTTTTTTTTCAAGGTCTTCAGCTTGTGACGTCACAATGCTTGTGTGAGATTGTTGCAACATTGTTGCGAAAAGCAACTGCCAGTTTTTTAAAGTTGTGCGAGTCACTTAACATACACAGATCAGCATGGGGCCCCTATTCCCTCCCTCCCCCCCTTCCCCCCTCAACCCCTTCCTCCCCACTCCTTCCCACCTCCATCCCCACTCCCTCCCCCCCTCCTCCCCAACTCCCTCCCCACCTCCCTCACCCCTCCTCCCCTAACTCCCCCCCCCCTCCCTCCTTCCCTCCATCCCTCCCCCCCTCCCTCCACCCTTCCATCCCTCTCCCCTCCCCCCTCCTTCCACCCTCCCTCCCCCCCTTCTGGTTACAAAGGAAACCCTACGGGGACGGGCCCAACGGGGAAAGAGGGGTACTGGGAAAAGGGGAGGTCCCCCTCCCTCCCCTTACCCCCTCCCCCATCCCCCTCCCCCCTAACCCTCTCCCTCCCCCCTTCCCCCCTCCCCTCCCCCCCTCCCCTCCTCCCTCCACACCTCCCTCCTCCCTCCCTCCCCTCCTCCCGGTTACAATGGAAACCCTACGAGGACGGGCCCAACGGGGAAAGAGGGGTACTGGGAAAAGGGGAGGTCCCCCTCCCTCCCCCCCTCCCTCCCCCCTTCCCCCATCCCATCCCCCCTCCCTCCCCTCTCCCTCCCCCTTCCCCCCGTTCCCCCCTCCCCTTCCCCCTCCCTCCCCCTCCTCCCTCCACACCTCTCTCCTCCTTCCCTCCCTCCCATCCTCCCAATGCTTGTTTGAGATGGGTGCTACATTGTTTCGAAAAGCACCACTAACAGATCGCAGTGAGAAGCACTAAATGACCGTGGTCGTGAGAAGCACTAAATGACCGCGAATGTAACAAAAACAGCACTTTAAACCACTTTAAACCACTGTTTTCAAGTAGTCTTTTTTATTGCAAGTCACTTAACATACACAGATCAACATGGGGCCTCTATGCTCGTGGGCCACCGGGGCAAGTGTTGCGAAACAGCACTTGGAGTGTGTCTGGGGGAGAGAGAGAATGGGGGGGGGGTCTGAGAATGGGGACTGGGGAGGGGGACAACAGGGGGTCGTTGCGGAGGGGGCTTGGTGGTGGGGGAAAGAGGGGTACTGGGAAAATGGGAGGTCCCCCTTCACCCCTCAACCCCTTCCTTCCCACCTCCATCCCCACTCCCTCCCCCCCTCCTCCCCCTCCCTCCCCACCTCCCCCCTAACTCCCCCCCTCCCTCCTTCCCTCCATCCCTCCCTCCCCCAATCAATCCACCCTTCCATCCCTCTCCCCCTCCCCCCTCCTTCCATCCTCCCTCCCCCCTCCCGGTTACAATAGAAACCCTACGGGAACGGGCCCAACGGGGAAAGAGGGGTACTGGGAAAAGGGGAGGTCCCCCTCCCTCCCCTCCCCCCTACCCCTCCCCCCTCCCCCCTTCCCCTTCCCCCCTCCCTCCCCCCCTCCCTCCCCCTCCCCTCCTCCCTCCACACCTCCCTCCACACCTCCCTCCCCCCCTCCCGGTTACAATGGAAACCCTATGAGGACGGCCCAACGGGGAAAGAGGGGTACTGGGAAAAGGGGAGGTCCCCCTTCCCCCCTCAACCCCTTCACCCCCCCTCCTTCCCACCTCCATCCCCACTCCCTCCCCCCCCTCCTCCCCCTCCCTCCCCAACTCCCTCCCCCCTCCCCCCTAACTCCCCCCCTCCCTCCATCCCTCCCTCCCCAATCCCTCCCCCCCTCACTCCACCCTTCCATCCCTCTCCCCCCTCCTTCCACCCTCCCTCCCCCCCTCCCGGTTTCAATTGAAACCCTACGAGGACGGGCCCAACGGGGAAAGAGGAGTACTGGGAAAAGGGGAGGTCCCCCTCCCTCCCCCCTTCCCCCATCCCATCCCCCCTCCCTCCCCTCTCCCTCTCCCTCCCCCTTCCCCCCTTCCCCCCTCCCCTTCCCCCTTCTCCCCCCCTCCCCCCCCCCCCTCCCCTCCCCTCCCCTCCTCCCTCCACACCTCCCTCCTCCCTCCCTCCCCCTTCCCGCCCTCCCCTCCTCCCGGTTACAATGGAAACCCTACGAGGACGGGCCCAACGGGGAAAGAGGGGTACTGGGAAAAGGGGAGGTCCCCCTCCCTCCCCCCTACCCACCTCCCTCCCCTCTCCCTCCCCCCCTTCCCTCCTCCCTCCCCCCTCCCCTCCCCCTCCCCATCCCCCCCTCCCCTCCCCCTCCCATCCCCCCCTCTCCCCCCTCCGATCCCCCTACCCCCCCTCCCTCCCCTCTCCCTCCCCCTCCCCTCCCCCCCTCCCTCCCCTCCTCCCTCCCCCTTCCCTCCCCCAACCCTCCCCCTTTCCTCCCCTCCCGGTTACAATGGAAACCCTACGAGGACGGGCCCAATGGGCCCACTCGGTCTAGTCTATCTATCTATATACTACTAAAACTCTGCGGTCCAACATTCCGTATGTATATACGGAAGATTCCGTATGTTTGTACGGAAGATTCCGAAGATTTCTGTCCATAACTTACAAACCCTACTCCTCCCAGACGGTACACCAAAGCGCTACGATTTTTGTACCGCCATATTCACCATTAACATGGGCAACTATTGTAAGTACTTTCGTTCAAATTGAAGCTACCTTTTTAAAGCTAGAGAGATATTAAAGTTAAAATTTCTCATTTCTAACCCTTTTCTTGAAGGGGCTTCAGCGCGTGATGTCACAATGGCACCCGTGCACCAATGAGAGATCAGCTCGGTTTTAAATTTACATAAAAAATTTTCTGACCTTTTTTTTCAAGGTCTTCAGCTTGTGACGTCACAATGCTTGTGTGAGATGGTTTGCAACATTGTTGCGAAAAGCAACTGCCAGTTTTTTAAAGTTGTGCGAGTCACTTAACATACACAGATCAGCATGGGGCCCCTATTCCCTCCCTCCCCCCCCTTCCCCCCTCAACCCCTTCCTCCCCACTCCTTCCCACCTCCATCCCCACTCCCTCCCCCCCTCCTCCCCAACTCCCTCCCCACCTCCCTCACCCCTCCTCCCCTAACTCCCCCCCCTCCCTCCTTCCCTCCATCCCTCCCCCCCTCCCTCCACCCTTCCATCCCTCTCCCCCTCCCCCCTCCTTCCACCCTCCCTCCCCCCCTTCTGGTTACAAAGGAAACCCTACGGGGACGGGCCCAACGGGGAAAGAGGGGTACTGGGAAAAGGGGAGGTCCCCCTCCCTCCCCTTACCCCCTCTCCCATCACCCTCCCCCCTAACCCTCTCCCTCCCCCTTCCCCCCTCCCCTCCCCCCCTCCCCTCCTCCCTCCACACCTCCCTCCTCCCTCCCTCCCCTCCTCCCGGTTACAATGGAAACCCTACGAGGACGGGCCCAACGGGGAAAGAGGGGTACTGGGAAAAGGGGAGGTCCCCCGCCCTCCCCCCTTCCCCCATCCCATCCCCCCTCCCTCCCCTCTCCCTCCCCCTTCCCCCCGTTCCCCCTCCCCTTCCCCCTCCCTCCCCTCCTCCCTCCACACCTCTCTCCTCCCTCCCTCCCCTTCCCTCCCTCCCATCCTCCCAATGCTTGTTTGAGATGGGTGCTACATTGTTTCGAAAAGCACCACTAACAGATCGCAGTGAGAAGCACTAAATGACCGTGGTCGTGAGAAGCACTAAATGACCGCGAATGTAGCAAAAACAGCACTTTAAACCACTTTAAACCACTGATTTCAAGTAGTCTTTTTTATTGCAAGTCACTTAACATACACAGATCAACATGGGGCCTCTATGCTCGTGGGCCACCGGGGCAAGTGTTGCGAAACAGCACTTGGAGTGTGTCTGGGGGAGAGAGAGAATGGGGGGGGGGGGTCTGAGAATGGGGACTGGGGAGGGGGACAACAGGGGTCGTTGCGGAGGGGGCTTGGTGGTGGGGGAAAGAGGGGTACTGGGAAAATGGGAGGTCCCCCTTCACCCCTCAACCCCTTCCTTCCCACCTCCATCCCCACTCCCTCCCCCCCTCCTCCCCCTCCCTCCCCAACTCCCTCCCCCTCCCTCCCCACCTCCCTCAAACCTCCCCCCTATCTCCCCCCCCTCCCTCCTTCCCTCCATCCCTCCCTTCCCCAATCAATCCACCCTTCCATCCCTCTCCCCCTCCCCCCTCCTTCCATCCTCCCTCCCCCCTCCCGGTTACAATAGAAACCCTACGGGGACGGGCCCAACGGGGAAAGAGGGGTACTGGGAAAAGGGGAGGTCCCCCTCTCTCCCCTCCCCCCTACCCCCTCCCCCCTTCCCCCTCCCCTTCCCCCCTCCCCTCCCCCCCTCCCTCCCCCTCCCCTCCTCCCTCCACACCTCCCTCCACACCTCCCTCCCCCCCTCCCGGTTACAATGGAAACCCTATGAGGACGGGCCCAACGGGGAAAGAGGGGTACTGGGAAAAGGGGAGGTCCCCCTTCCCCCCTCAACCCCTTCATCCCCCCTCCTTCCCACCTCCATCCCCACTCCCTCCCCCCCTCCTCCCCCTCCCTCCCCAACTCCCTCCCCCCTCCCCCCTAACTCCCCCCTCCCTCCATCCCTCCCCCCTCCCTCCCCTCCCCTCCTCCCTCCACACCTCCCTCCTCCCTCCCTCCCCCTTCCCTCCCTCTCCTCCTCCCGGTTACAATGGAAACCCTACGAGGACGGGCCCAACGGGGAAAGAGGGGTACTGGGAAAAGGGGAGGTCCCCCTCCCTCCCTCCCCCCTACCCACCTCCCTCCCCTCTCCCTCCCCCCCTTCCCTCCTCCCTTCCCCCCTCCCCTCCCCCCTCCCATCCCCCCCTCTCCCCCCTCCCTCCCCCCTACCCCCCTCCCTCCCCTCCTCCCTCCCCCTTCCCTCCCCCAACCCTCCCCCTTTCCTCCCCTCCCGGTTACAATGGAAACCCTACGAGGACGGGCCCAACGGGCCCACTCGGTCTAGTCTATCTATCTATCTATCTATCTATATACTACTAAAACTCAGATGTCCAACATTCCGTATGTATGTATGTATATGTGTATGTACGCAAAGATTCCGAAGAGTTTCTGTCCATAACTTACAAACCCTACTCCTCCCTGACGGTACACCAAAGCGCTACGATTTTTGTACCGCCATATTCACCATTAACATGGGCAACTATTGTAAGTACTTTCGTTCAAATTGAAGCTACCTTTTTAAAGCTAGAGAGATATTAAAGTTTAATTTTCATTTCTAACCCTTTTCTTGAAGGGGCTTCAGCGCGTGATGTCACAATGGCACCCGTGCACCAATGAGAGATCAGCTCGGTTTTAAATTTACATCTTCAGCTTGTGACGTCACAATGCTTGTGTGAGATTGTTGCAACATTGTTGCGAAAGGCAACTGCCAGTTTTTTAAAGTTGTGCAAGTCACTTAACATACACAGATCAGCATGGGGCCCCTATTCCCTCCCTCCCCCCCTTCCCCCCTCAACCCCTTCCTCCCCACTCCTTCCCACCTCCATCCCCACTCCCTCCCCCCCTCCTCCCCAACTCCCTCCCCACCTCCCTCACCCCTCCTCCCCTAACTCCCCCCCCCTCCCTCCTTCCCTCCATCCCTCCCCCCCTCCCTCCACCCTTCCATCCCTCTCCCCCTCCCCCCTCCTTCCACCCTCCCTCCCCCCTTCTGGTTACAAAGGAAACCCTACGGGGACGGGCCCAACGGGGAAAGAGGGGTACTGGGAAAAGGGGAGGTCCCCCTCCCTCCCCTCCCCTCCCCCCTCCCCCTCCCCCCTAACCCTCTCCCTCCCCCTTCCCCCCTCCCCTCCTCCCTCCACACCTCCCTCCTCCCTCCCTCCCCTCCTCCCGGTTACAATGGAAACCCTACGAGGACGGGCCCAACGGGGAAAGAGGGGTACTGGGAAAAGGGGAGGTCCCACTTCACCTCTCAACCCCTTCCTCCCCCCTCCTTCCCACCTCCATCCCCACTCCCTCCCCCCCTCCCTCCCCCTCAATCCCAACCTCCATCACCACTCAGCCCCTAACTCCCCCCCTCCCTCCTTCCCTCCATCCCACCCTCCCCCACTCCCTCCCAACTCCCTCCACCCTTCCATCCCTCTCCCCCTCCCCCCTCCTTCCACCCTCCCTCCCCCCTCCCGGTTACAATGGAAACCCTACGACGACGGGCCCAACGGGGAAAGAGGGGTACTGGGAAAACGGGTGGTCCCCCTCCCTCCCCCCTTCCCCCCTCCCTACCCCCTCCCCCTTGCCCCTTCCCCCCTCCCCCTCCCCTCCCACCTCCACACCTCCCTCCTCCCTTCCCTCCCCCCCACTCCCCTCCCGGTTACAATGGAAACCTTACGAGGACGGGCACAACGGGGAAAGAGGGGTACTGGGAAAAGGGGAGGTCCCCCTCCCTCCCCATTCCACCCTCACCCCTTCCCCCCACCCCTCCCCCTCTCCCTCCCCCCTCCCTCCACCTCCCCCCCTTCCCCCCTCCCCCTCCCTCCCCCTCCCCTCCTCCCTCCACACCTCCCTCTTCCCTCCCTCCCCCCTCCCTCCCTGCCTCACGGTTACAATGGAAACCCTACGAGGACGGGCCCAACGGGGAAAGGGGTGTGCTGGGGAAAGGGGGGGGGGAGAGTAAGAGTGTATGTGGGGGAGAGAGAATGGGGGGGTCTGAGAATGGGGACTGGGGAGGGGGACAACAGGGGGCTTGGTGGTTTGGGAAAGAAGAGTACTGGGAAAAGGGGAGGTACCCCTCCCTCCCCACTCTCCTCCCTCCCTCATCCCTCCCTCCCTCCCGTCCCAGCAGCGCTGACCGCCGGGAGGTGTAGTCGCCGTCGCCTCTCCCGCTGTTTGATTTCATTTATAACAAAGACATTTATTTAAAATGAGGAATGTGATTTTCATTAAGTTTGATTTTATTTATTTAAAAAAAGCTGATGCTCTATAGATAAGTTTATTTCCTTTTCAACAAAGAACGCTGTTTATTTTAAAGTAAAATAGACCCTCCCCCCACCCCCCTCCCTCCCCTCTCCCTCCCCATCCCCCTCCCCTCCTTCCCCCTCCCCTCCCCCCTCCACTCCACCCTCCCCTCCCCCCCTCCCTCCCACTTCCCTCCCTCCCATCCTCCCGGTTACAATGGAAACCCTACGAGGACGGGCCCAACGGGCCCACTCGGTCTAGTATACTACTAAAACTCTGCGGTCCAACATTCCGTATGTATGTATGTATATGTGTATGTACGGAAGATTCCGAAGAATTTCTGTCCATAACTTACAAACCCTACTCCTCCCTGAAGGTACACCAAAGCGCTACGATTTTTGTACCGCCATATTCACCATTAACGTGGGCAACTATTGTAAGTACTTTCGTTCAAATTGAAGTTACCTTTTTAAAGCTAGAGAGATATTAAAGTTTAAATTTTCATTTCTAACCCTTTTCTTGAAGGGGCTTCAGCGCGTGATGTCACAATGGCACCCGTGCACCAATCAGAGATCAGCTCGGTTTTAAATTTACATCTTCAGCTTGTGACGTCACAATGCTTGTGTGAGATTGTTGCAACATTGTTGCGAAAGGCAACTGCCAGTTTTTTAAAGTTGTGCAAGTCACTTAACATACACAGATCAGCATGGGGCCCCTATTCCCTCCCTCCCCCCCCCTTCTCCCCTCAACCCCTTCCTCCCCACTCCTTCCCACCTCCATCCCCACTCCCTCCCCCCCTCCCTCCCCCCTCAATCCCAACCTCCATCACCACTCAGCCCCTAACTCCCCCCCTCCCTCCTTCCCTCCATCCCACCCTCCCCCACTCCCTCCCCCCTCCCTCCACCATTCCATCCCTCTCCCCCTCCCCCCTCCTTCCACCCTCCCTCCCCCCCTCCCGGTTACAATGGAAACTATACGGGGACGGGCCCAACGGGGAAAGAGGGGTACTGGGAAAAGGGGAGGTCCCACTTCCCCCCTCAACCCCTTCCTCCCCCCTCCTTCCCACCTCAATCCCCACTCCCTCCCCCCTCCCTCCCCCCTCAATCCCAACCTCCATCACCACTCAGCCCCTAACTCCCCCGCTCCCTCCTTCCCTCCATCCCACCCTCCCCCACTCCCTCCCCCCTCCCTCCACCATTCCATCCCTCTCCCCCTCCCCCCTCCTTCCACCCTCCCTCCCCCCTCCCGGTTACAATGGAAACCCTACGGGGACGGGCCCAACGGGGAAAGAGGGGTACTGGGAAAAGGGGAGGTCCCCCTTCCCCCCTCAACCCCTTCATCCCCCCTCCTTCCCACCTCCATCCCCACTCCCTCCCCCCCTCCTCCCCAACTCCCTCCCCCCTAACTCCCCCCTCCCTCCTTCCCTCCATCCCTCCCTCCCCCAATCCCTCCCCCTCCCTCCACCCTTCCATCCCTCTCCCCCTCCCCCCTCCTTCCACCCTCTCTCCCCCCTCCCGGTTACAATTGAAACCCTACGAGGACGGGCCCAACGGGGAAAGAGGGGTACTGGGAAAAGGGGAGGTCCCCCTCACTACCCCCTTCCCCCTCCCCTCCCCCCTTCCCCTCCCTCCCCCTCCCCCCTCCCTCCCCTCCCCCTCCCTCCCCTCCCCTCCTCCCTCCACCCCTCCCTCCTCCCTCCCTCCCCCTTCCCTCCCTCCCCTCCTCACGGTTACAATGGAAACCCTACGAGGACGGGCCCAACGGGGAAAGAGGGGTACTGGGAAAAGGGGAGATCCCCCTCCCTCCCCCTTCCCCCCTCTCCCCCTTACCTCCCCCCCTCCCTCCCCTCTCCCTCCCTCCTCCCCCCTTCCCCCCTCCCCCCCTCCCCTCCCCCTCCCCTCCTCCCTCCACACCTCCCTCCTCCCTCCCTCCCTCCCCCTTCCCTCCCTCCCCTCCTCCCGGTTACAATGGAAACCCTACGAGGACGGGCCCAATGGTGAAAGAGGGGTACTGGGAAAATGGGAGGTTCCCCTCCCTCCCCCCTCCCTCCCTTCTCCCTCCCCCCCTCCCTCCCCCTCCCCTTCCCCCCTCCCTCCCCTTCCCCCCTCCCCCCTCCCTACCCCTCCCCCCTACCCCCTTCCCTCCCCTCTCCCTCCTCCCTTCCCCCCTCCCCTCCCCCTCCCCTCCCCCTCCCCTCCCCCCTCCACACCTCCCTACTCCCTCCCTCGAAAAGCAACTGACAGAAGCACTAAGTAGCCGCGAATGTTTCAAAACCAGCACTTAACCGCGAATGTTTTTTTAAAAAGCACTTAACCGCGAATGTTTCAAAACAAGCAATTAAAAAGCACTTTTTTTAAAAAAGTATTTTTTTTTATTCCAAGAGAATGGGGGGGGGGGTCTGAGAATGGGGACTGGGTAGGGGGACAACAGGGGTCGTTGCGGTGGGGGCTTGGTGGTGGGGGAAAGAGGGGTACTGGGAAAAGGGGAGGTCCCACTTCCCCCTCAACCTCTTCCTCCCCCCTCCTTCCCACCTCCATCCCGACTCTCTCCCCCCTCAATCCCAACCTCCATCACCACTCAGCCCCTAACTCACCCCTCCCTCCTTCCCTCCATCCGACCCTCCCCCACTCCCTCCCCCCCTCCCTCCACCCTTCCACCCCTCTCCCCCTCCTTCCACCCTCCCTCCCCCCCTCCCGGTTACAATGGAAACCCTACGGGGACGGGCCCAACGGTGAAAGAGGGGTACTGGGAAAAGGGGAGTTCCCCCTCCCTCCCCTCCTCCCTCCCCTCCCCCCTACCCCTCTTCCCCCCTCCCCCTCCCCTCCCTCACCCTCCCCTCCTCCCTCCACACCTCCCTCCTCCCTCCCTCCCCCCTCCCGGTTACAATGGAAACCCTACGAGGACGGGCCCAACGGGGAAAGAGGAGTACTGGGAAAAGGGGAGGTCCCCCTCCCTCCCCCCTTCCCGCTCCCCTCCCCCCTCCCCTCTCCCTCCCCCTCCCCCCTACCCCCCTCCCTCCCCTCCCCCCTCCCTCCCCTCCCCTCCTCCCTCCACACCTCCCTCCTCCCTCCCTCCCCCTTCCCGCCCTCCCGTCCTCCCGGTTACAATGGAAACCCTACGAGGACGGGCCCAACGGGGAAAGAGGGGTACTGGGAAAAGGGGAGGTCCCCCTCCCTCCCTCCCCCCTACCCACCTCCCTCCCCTCTCCCTCCCCCCTTCCCTCCTCCCTTCCCCCCTCCCCCCTCCCATCCCCCCCTCTCCCCCCTCCCTCCCCCCTACCCCCCTCCCTCCCCTCTCCCTCCCCCCTTCCCCCCTCCCCCCTCCCCTCCCTCCCCTCCTCCCTCCCCCTTCCCTCCCCTAACCCTCCCCCTTTCCTCCCCTCCCGGTTACAATGGAAACCCTACGAGGACGGGCCCAACGGGCCCACTCGGTCTAGTATACTACTAAAACTCTGCGGTCCAACATTCCGTATGTATGTATGTATATGTGTATGTACGGAAGATTCCGAAGAGTTTCTGTCCATAACTTACAAACCCTACTCCTCCCTGAAGGTACACCTAAGAGCTACGATTTTTGTACCGCCATATTCACCATTAACCTGGGCAACTATTGTAAGTACTTTCGTTCAAATTGAAGCTACCTTTTTAAAGCTAGAGAGATATTAAAGTTTAAATTTTCATTTCTAACCCTTTTCTTGAAGGGGCTTCAGCGCGTGATGTCACAATGGCACCCGTGCACCAATGAGAGATCAGCTCGGTTTTAAATTTACATCTTCAGCTTGTGACGTCACAATGCTTGTGTGAGATTGTTGCAACATTGTTGCGAAAAGCAACTGCCAGTTTTTTAAAGTTGTGCAAGTCACTTAACATACACAGGTCAGCATGGGGCCCCTATTCCCTCCCTCCCCCCTTCCCCCCTCAACCCCTTCCTCCCCACTCCTTCCCACCTCCATCCCCACTCCCTCCCCCCCTCCCCAACTCCCTCCCCACCTCCCTCACCCCTCCTCCCCTAACTCCCCCCCCTCCCTCCTTCCCTCCATCCTCCCCCCCCTCCCTCCACCCTTCCATCACTCTCCCCCTCCCCCCTCCTTCCACCCTCCCTCCCCCCCTTCTGGTCACAAAGGAAACCCTATGGGGACGGGCCCAACGGGGAAAGAGGGGTACTGGGAAAAGGGGAGGTCCCCCTCCCTCCCCTTCCCCCCTCCCCTCCCCCCTCCCCCTCCCCCCTAACCCTCTCCCTCCCCCTTCCCCCCTCCCCTCCCCCCTCCCCTCCTCCCTCCACACCTCCCTCCTCCCTCCCTCCCCTCCTCCCGGTTACAATGGAAACCCTACGAGGACGGGCCCAACGGGGAAAGAGGGGTACTGGGAAAAGGGGAGGTCCCCCTCCCTCCCCCCTTCCCCCATCCCATCCCCCCTCCCTCCCCTCTCCCTCCCCTTCCCCCTTTCCCCCCTCCCCTTCCCCCCTCCCTCCACACCTCTCTCCTCCCTCCCTCCCCTTCCCTCCCTCCCATCCTCCCAATGCTTGTTTGAGATGGGTGCTACATTGTTTCGAAAAGCACCACTAACAGATCGCAGTGAGAAGCACTATGTGACCGCGAATGTTTCAAAACAAGCACTTAAAAAGCACTTATCTTTTTTTAAAGTATTTTTTTTTATTGCAAGTCACTTAACATACACAGATCAGCATTGGGCCCCTATGCTCGTGGGCCACCGGGGCAAGTGTTTCGAAAAAAGCACTGAGAGTGTGTCTGGGGGAGAGAGAGAATGGGGGGGGGTCTGAGAATCGGGACTGGGGAGGGGGACAACAGGGGTCGTTGCGGAGGGGGCTTGGTGGTGGGGGAAAGAGGAGTACTGGGAAAAGGGGAGGTTCCACTTCCCCCCTCAACCCCTTCCTCCCCCCTCCTTCCCACCTCCATCCCCACTCGCTCCCCCCCTCCCTCCCCCCTCAATCCCAACCTCCATCACCACTCAGCCCCTAACTCCCTCCTTCCCTCCATCCCACCCTCCCCCACTCCCTCCCCCCTCCCTCCACCCTTCCATCCCTCTCCCCCTCCCCCCTCCTTCCACCCTCCCTCCCCCCCTCCCGGTTACAATGGAAACCCTACGGGGATGGGCCCAACGGGGAAAGAGGGGTACTGGGAAAAGGGGAGATCCCCCTCCCTCCCCCCTCCCCTCCCCCCTACCCCCTCCCCTACCCCCTCCCCTACCCCCTCCCCCCTTCCCCCCTCCCCTTCCCCCCTCCCCTCCCCCTCCCTCCCTCTCCCCTCCTCCCTCCACACCTCCCTCCTCCCTCCCTCCCCCCCCTCCCGGTTACAATGGAAACCCTATGAGGACGGGCCCAACGGGGAAAGAGGGGTACTGGGAAAAGGGGAGGTCCCCCTTCCCCCCTCAACCCCTTTATCCCCCCTCCTTCCCACCTCCATCCCCCCCTCCCTCCCCAACTCCCTCCCCCCTCCCTCCCCCCTCCCCCCTAACTCCCCCCTCCCTCCTTCCCTCCATCCCTCCCTCCCCAAACCCTCCCCCCCTCCCTCCCCAAACCCTCCCCCCCTCCCTCCACCCTTCCATCCCTCTCCCCCCTCCTTCCACCCTCCCTCCCCCCCTCCCGGTTACAATTGAAACCCTACGAGGACGGGCCCAACGGGGAAAGAGGAGTACTGGGAAAAGGGGAGGTCCCCCTCCCTCCCCCCTTCCCCTCCCCCCTCCCCACTCCCTCCCCCTCCCCCTACCCCCCTCCCTCCCCTCCCCCCTCCCTCCCCTCGCCTCCTCCCTCCACACCTCCCTCCTCCCTCCCTCCCCCTTCCCGCCCTCCCCTCCTCCAGGTTACAATGGAAACCCTACGAGGACGGGCCCAACGGGGAAAGAGGGGTACTGGGAAAAGGGGAGGTCCCCCTCCCTCCCTCCCCCCTACCCACCTCCCTCCCCTCTCCCTCCCCCCCTTCTCTCCTCCCTTCCCCCCTCCCCTCCCCCCTCCCATCCCCCTCTCTCCCCCCTCCCTCCCCCCTACCCCCCTCCCTCCCCTCTCCCTCCCCCCTCCCCTCCCCTCTCCCTCCCCCCCCTCCCCTCCCCCCTCCCTCCCCTCCTCCCTCCCCCTTCCCTCCCCCAACCCTCCCCCTTTCCTCCCCTCCCGGTTACAATGGAAACCCTACGAGGACGGGCCCAACGGGCCCACTCGGTCTAGTATACTACTAAAACTCTGCGGTCCAACATTCCGTATGTATGTATGTATATGTGTATGTACGGAAGATTCCGAAGAGTTTCTGTCCATAACTTACAAACCCTACTCCTCCCAGACGGTACACCAAAGCGCTACGATTTTTGTACCGCCATATTCACCATTAACGTGGGCAACTATTGTAAGTACTTTCGTTCAAATTGAAGCTGCCTTTTTAAAGCTAGAGCGATATTAAAGTTTAAATTTTCATTTCTAACCCTTTTCTTGAAGGGGCTTCAGCGCGTGATGTCACAATGGCACCCGTGCACCAATGAGAGATCAGCTCGGTTTTAAATTTACATCTTCAGCCTGTGACGTCACAATGCTTGTGTGAGATTGTTGCAACATTGTTGCGAAAAGCAACTGCCAGTTTTTTAAAGTTGTGCAAGTCACTTAACATACACAGATCAGCATGGGGCCCCTATTCCCTCCCTCCCCCCTTCCCCCCTCAACCCCTTCCTCCCCACTCCTTCCCACCTCCATCCCCACTCCCTCCCCCCCTCCTCCCCAACTCCCTCCCCACCTCCCTCACCCCTCCTCCCCTAACTCCCCCCCCTCCCTCCTTCCCTCCATCCTCCCCCCCATCCCTCCACCCTTCCATCCCTCTCCCCCTCCCCCCTCCTTCCACCCTCCCTCCCCCCCCTTCTGGTTACAAAGGAAACCCTACGGGGACGGGCCCAACGGGGAAAGAGGGGTACTGGGAAAAGGGGAGGTCCCCCTCCCTCCCTTTCCCCCCTCCCCTTCCCCCCTCCCCTTCCCCCTCCCCCTCCCCCCTCCACACCTCCCTCCTCCCTCCCTCCCCTCCTCCCGGTTACAATGGAAACCCTACGAGGACGGGCCCAACGGGGAAAGAGGGGTACTGGGAAAAGGGGAGGTTCCACTTCCCCCCTCAACCCCTTCCTCCCCCCTCCTTCCCACCTCCATCCCCACTCGCTCTCCCCCTCCCTCCCCCCTCAATCCCAACCTCCATCACCACTCAGCCCCTAACTCCCCCCCTCCCTCCTTCCCTCCATCCCACCCTCCCCCACTCCCTGCCCCCTCCCTCCACCCTTCCATCCCTCTCCCCCTCCCACCTCCTTCCACCCTCCCTCCCCCCTCCCGGTTACAATGGAAACCCTACGGGGACGAGCCCAACGGGGAAAGAGGGGTACTGGGAAAAGGGGAGATCCCCCTCCCTCCCCTCCCCCTACCCCCTTCCCCCCTCCCCTTCCCCCCTCCCCTCCCCCTCTCCCTCCCCCTCCCCTCCTCCCTCCACACCTCCCTCCTCCCTCCCTCCCCCCCTCCCGGTTACAATGGAAACCCTATGAGGACAGGCCCAACGGGGAAAGAGGGGTACTGGGAAAAGGGGAGGTCCCCCTTCCCCCCTCAACCCCTTCATCCCCCCTCCTTCCCACCTCCATCCCCACTCCCTCCCCCCCTCCTCCCCCTCCCTCCCCAACTCCCTCCCCCCTCCCCCCTAACTCCCCCCTCCCTCCTTCCCTCCCTCCCCAATCCCTCCCCCCCTCCCTCCACCCTTCCATCCCTCTCCCCCCTCCTTCCACCCTCCCTCCCCCCCTCCCGGTTACAATTGAAACCCTACGAGGACGGGCCCAACGGGGAAAGAGGAGTACTGGGAAAAGGGGAGGTCCCCCTCCCTCCCCTCTTCCCCCTCCCCTCCCCCCTCCCCTCTCCCTCCCCCTCCCCCCTACCCCCCTCCCTCCCCTCCCCCCTCCCTCCCCTCCCCTCCTCCCTCCACACCTCCCTCCCTCCCCCTTCCCTCCCTCCCCTCATCCCGGTTACAATGGAAACCCTACGAGGACGGGCCCAACGGGGAAAGAGGGGTACTGGGAAAAGGGGAGATCCCCCTCCCTCCCCTCCCCCTACCCCCTTCCCCCCTCCCCTTCCCCCCTCCCCTCCCCCTCTCCCTCCCCCTCCCCTCCTCCCTCCACACCTCCCTCCTCCCTCCCTCCCCCCCTCCCGGTTACAATGGAAACCCCACGAGGACGGGCCCAACGGGCACACTTGTGCTAGTATACTACTAAAACTCTGCGGTCCAACATTCCGTATGTATATGTGTATGTACGCAAAGATTCCGAAGAGTTTCTGTCCATAACTTACAAACCCTACTCCTCCCTGACGGTACACCAAAGCGCTACGATTTTTGTACCGCCATATTCACCATTAACATGGGCAACTATTGTAAGTACTTTCGTTCAAATTGAAGCTACCTTTTTAAAGCTAGAGAGATATTAAAGTTTAATTTTCATTTCTAACCCTTTTCTTGAAGGGGCTTCAGCGCGTGATGTCACAATGGCACCCGTGCACCAATGAGAGATCAGCTCGGTTTTAAATTTACATCTTCAGCTTGTGACGTCACAATGCTTGTGTGAGATTGTTGCAACATTGTTGCGAAAGGCAACTGCCAGTTTTTTAAAGTTGTGCAAGTCACTTAACATACACAGATCAGCATGGGGCCCCTATTCCCTCCCTCCCCCCCCTTCCCCCCTCAACCCCTTCCTCCCCACTCCTTCCCACCTCCATCCCCACTCCCTCCCCCCCTCCACCCCACCTCCCTCACCCCTCCTCCCCTAACTCCCCCCCCTCCCTCCTTCCCTCCATCCCTCCCCCCCTCCCTCCACCCTTCCATCCCTCTCCCCCTCCCCCCTCCTTCCACCCTCCCTCCCCCCTTCTGGTTACAAAGGAAACCCTACGGGGACGGGCCCAACGGGGAAAGAGGGGTACTGGGAAAAGGGGAGGTCCCCCTCCCTCCCCTCCCCTCCCCCTCCCCCCTAACCCTCTCCCTCCCCCTTCCCCCTCCCCTCCTCCCTCCACACCTCCCTCCTCTCTCCCTCCCCTCCTCCCGGTTACAATGGAAACCCTACGAGGACGGGCCCAACGGGGAAAGAGGGGTACTGGGAAAAGGGGAGGTCCCCCTCCCTCCCCCCTTCCCCCATCCCATCCCCCCTCCCTCTCCTCTCCCTCCCCCTTCCCCCCGTTCCCCCCTCCCCTTCCCCCCTCCCTCCACACCTCTCTCCTCCCTCCCTCCCCTTCCCTCCCTCCCATCCTCCCAATGCTTGTTTGAGATGGGTGCTACATTGTTTCGAAAAGCACCACTAACAGATCGCAGTGAGAAGCACTATGTGACCGCGAATGTTTCAAAACAAGCACTTAAAAAGCACTTATCTTTTTTTAAAGTATTTTTTTTTATTGCAAGTCACTTAACATACACAGATCAGCATTGGGCCCCTATGCTCGTGGGCCACCGGGGCAAGTGTTTCCCGGTTACAATGGAAACCCTACGGGGACGGGCCCAACGGGGAAAGAGGGGTACTGGGAAAAGGGGAGATCCCCCTCCCTCCCCTCCCCCCTACTCCCTCCCCCCTTCCCCCCTTCCCCCTCCCCTCCCCCCTCCCTCCCCCTCCCCTCCTCCCTCCACACCTCCCTCCCTCCCCCCTCCCGGTTACAATGGAAACCCTATGACGGGCCCAACGGGGAAAGAGGGGTACTGGGAAAAGGGGAGGTCCCCCTTCCCCCCTCAACCCCTTCATCCCCCCTCCTTCCCACCTCCATCCCCACTCCCTCCCCCCCTCCTCCCCCTCCCTCCCCAACTCCCTCCCCCCTCCCCCCTAACTCCCCCCTCCCTCCTTCCCTCCCTCCCCAATCCCTCCCCCCCTCCCTCCACCCTTCCATCCCTCTCCCCCCTCCTTCCACCCTCCCTCCCCCCCTCCCGGTTACAATTGAAACCCTACGAGGACGGGCCCAACGGGGAAAGAGGAGTACTGGGAAAAGGGGAGGTCCCCCTCCCTCCCCCCTTCCCCTCCCCCCTACCCCCCTCCCTCCCCTCCCCCCTCCCTCCCCTCCCCTCCTCCCTCCACACCTCCCTCCTCCCTCCCTCCCCCTTCCCGCCCTCCCCTCCTCCCGGTTACAATGGAAACCCTACGAGGACGGGCCCAACGGGGAAAGAGGGGTACTGGGAAAAGGGGAGGTCCCCCTCCCTCCCCCCTTCCCTCCTCCCTTCCCCCCTCCCCTCCCCCCTCCCATCCCCCCCTCTCCCCCCTCCCTCCCCCCTACCCCCCTCCCTCCCTCCCCTCTCCCTCCCCCCCCTCCCCTCCCCCCTCCCTCCCCTCCTCCCTCCCCCTTCCCTCCCCCAACCCTCCCCCTTTCCTCCCCTCCCGGTTACAATGGAAACCCTACGAGGACGGGCCCAACGGGGAAAGAGGGGTACTGGGAAAAATGGAGGTACCCCTCCCTCCCCCCTTCCCCCTCCCCCCCTCCCTCCCCCCCCCTCCCCCCTCCCCTCCCCTCCCCCTCCCCTACCCCACTCCCTCCCCTCTCCCTCCCCCCCTTCTCCCCTCCTCCTCCCTCCCCCTCCCCTGCCCTCCTCCCTCCCTCCCCCTTCCCTCCCCCGCACTCCCCTCCCGGTTACAATGGAAACCCTACGAGGACGGGCCCAACGGGCACACTTGAGATGGGTGCTACAGTGAGAAGCACTATGTGACCGCGAATGTTTCAAAACAAGCACTTAAAAAGCACTTATCTCTTTTTAAAGTATTTTTTTTTATTGCAAGTTACTTAACATACACAGATCAGCATTGGGCCCATATGCTCGTGGGCCACCGGGGCAAGTGTTTCGAAAAAAGCACTGAGAGTGTGTATGGGGAGAGAGAGAATGGGGGGGGGGGGGGTCTGTGAATGGGGACTGGGGACAACAGGGGTCGTTGCGGAGGGGGCTTGGTGGTGGGGGAAAGAGGGGTACTGGGAAAAGGGGAGGTCCCCCCCTTCCCCCCTCCCTTACACCCTCCCTCCCCCTCTCCTCCCCTCTCCCCCTCCCTCCCTCCCCACTCTCCTCTCCTCCCTACCTCATCCCTCCCTCCCTTCCCCGCAGCGCTGACCGCCGGGAAGTGTAGTCGCCGTCGCCTCTCCCGCTTCTGCTCTATAGATAAGATTAATTTCTTTTTCAACATCCCTCCCTCCCTCCCTTCCCCGCAGCGCTGACCGCCGGGAAGTGTAGTCGCCGTCGCCTCTCCCGCTTCTGCTCTATAGATAAGATTCATTTCTTTTTCAACAAAGAATGCTGTTTATTTTAAAGTAAAATAGACACCTCTCCTCTCTCCCCCCCTCTCCTCTCCTCTCTCCCCCTCCTCTCCTCTCCTCTCCCCCCTCTCCTCTCCCCCTCTCCCCTCTCCTCTCCCCCTCCACTCTTTCCTCTCCCCTCTCCTCTCCCCTCCCCCCTCTCCTCTCCCCCCTCTCCTCTCCCCCCTCCTCTCCCCCCTCCTCCCCCCCTCCTCCTCTCCCCCCCTCCTCCTCTCCCCCCCTCCTCCTCTCCCCCTCCTCTCCCCCTCCCTCCTCCCCCCCTCCCTCCTCCCCCCCCTCCCTCCCCCCTTCCCCCCTTCCCCCTCCCCCCCTTCCCCCTCCCCCCCTCCACCCCTCCCCCCTCCCACCCCTCCCCCCCTCCCACCCCTCCCCCCCTCCCTCCCTCCTCTCCCCCCCCCTCCTCTCCCCCCCTCCTCTCCCCCTCCTCCTCTCCCCGAAGCGGAAGTGTAGTCGCCGTCGCCTCTCCCGCTGTTTGATTTCATTTATAACAAAGACATTTATTTAAAATGAGGAATGTGATTTTCATTAAGTTTGATTTTATTTATTTTAAAAAAGCTGCTGCTCTATAGATAAGTTTATTTCCTTTTCAACAAAGAACGCTGTTTATTTTAAAGTAAAAACGCGGTTTTTTTCATTGGGTTTCACCCTCCCTGTTAGCGCCCGATTGGCTGGGTCTTTACGTGGGGTACAGTGATTGGCTCCACCATCCCTGTTAGCGCCCGATTGGCTGGGTCTGTACGTGGGGTGCAGTGATTGGCTCCACCCTCCCTGTTAGCGCCCGATTGGCTGGGTCTCTACGTGGGGTGCAGTGATTGGCTCCAACCTCACACTCGATGTGGGTGGAGCAGTTGATTTGAACTGACACCAACT
Source organism: Rhinoraja longicauda (assembly GCF_053455715.1). Taxonomy (NCBI): domain Eukaryota; kingdom Metazoa; phylum Chordata; class Chondrichthyes; order Rajiformes; family Arhynchobatidae; genus Rhinoraja; species Rhinoraja longicauda. The sequence goes on along the minus strand of NW_027602173.1, from coordinate 6,958 downwards.
GCCGTAACCAACAGTCCACCGTTCTGATGCTGGTTGAGGACAGGCTCCAGCATCGCTTAGGAGGGCAGTTTAATTGAAATACAGAAAGAATATTTATAGATAAGTTTCTTATCATTTCCAACAGAAAAATTACTTTTATTTTAAACGGTACGAGATTTCCATTGCATTTAATTTTATTTTAAAAAAAAGATAAAAGACAGAGATTTCATAGATAAGTTTACTTTCTTTTTTAACAAAAGAACATTTATTTCACATAAGTTTAATTTCATTTATAACAAAGACATAAGCTGCTGCTCTATAGATAAGTTTAATTTCTTTTTCAACAAAGGATGCTGTTTATTTTAAAGTAAAATAGGCCCCTCTCCTCTCTCCCCCCCTCTCCTCTCCTCTCCCCCCCTCTCCTCTCCTCTCCCCCCTCTCCTCTCCTCTCCCCCCTCTCCTCTCCTCTCCCCCCTCTCCTCTCCTCTCCCCCCTCTCCTCTCCTCTCCCCCCTCTCCTCTCCTCTCCCCCCCTCTCCTCTCCTCTCCCCCCTCTCCTCTCCTCTCCCCCCTCTCCCTCTCCTCTCCCCCCCTCTCCTCTCCTCTCCCCCCTCTCCTCTCCCCCTCTCCTCTCCTCTCCCCCCTCTCCTCTCTCCCCCCCTCTCCTCTCCTCTCCCCCCCTCTCCCCTCCCCTCCCCCCTCCCATCCCACAACGGGGAAAGAGGGGTACTGGGAAAACAGGTGGTCCCCCTCCCTCCCCCCTCCCTCCCCGCCTCCCGGTTACAATGGAAACCCTACGAGGACGGGCCCAACGGGCCCACTCGGTCTAGTATACTACTAAAACTCTGCGGTCCAACATTCCGTATGTATGTGTGTATGTGTGTATATACGGAAGATTCCGAAGAATTTCTGTCCATAACTTACAAACCCTGCTCCTCCCAGACGGTACACCAAAGCGCTACGATTTTTGTACCGCCATATTCACCATTAACATGGGCAACTATTGTAAGTACTTTCGTTCAAATTGAAGCTACCTTTTTAAAGCTAGAGAGATATTAAAGTTTAAATTTTCATTTCTAACACTTTTCTTGAAGGGGCCAAACCCTACTCCTCCCAGACGGTACACCAAAGCGCTACGATTTTTGTACCGCCGTATTCACCATTAACATGGGCAACTATTGTAAGTACTTTCGTTCAAATTGAAGCTACCTTTTTAAAGCTAGAGAGATATTAAAGTTTAAATTTTTCATTTCTAACCCTTTTCTTGAAGGGGCTTCAGCGCGTGATGTCACAATGGCACCCGTGCACCAATGAGAGATCAGCTCGCGATGGACAAGCGGCTGCTATTGGGTGTTTACTACTTTAAATTTACATAATTTTTTTTCTGACCTTTTTTTTTCAAGGTCTTCAGCTTGTGACGTCACAATGCTTGTGTGAGATGGTTGCAACATTGTTGCGAAAAGCAACTGCCAGTTTTTTAAAGTTGTGCGAGTCACTTAACATACACAGATCAGCATGGGGCCCCTATTCCCTCCCTCCCCCCCTTCCCCCCTCAACCCCTTCCTCCCCACTCCCTCCCCCTCCCCTCCCTCCTCCCTCCCTCCCCCTTCCCTCCCTCCCCTCCTCCCGGTTACAATGGAAACCCTACGAGGACGGGCCCAACGGGGAAAGAGGGGTACTGGGAAAAGGGGAGGTCCCCCTCACTCCCCCCTTCCCTATCCCATCCCCCCTCCCTCCCCTCTCCCGCCCCCTTCCCCCCCTCCCCTTCCCCACTCCCTCCCCTCCTCCCTCCACACCTCCCTCCTCCCTCCCTCCCCTTCCCTCCCTCCCATCCTCCCAATGCTTGTGTGAGATGGTTGCAACATTGTTTCGAAAAGCAACTGACAGAAGCACTAAGTAGCCGCGAATGTTTCAAAACCAGCACTTAACCGCGAATGTTTTTTAAAAAAGCACTTAACCGCGAATGTTTCAAAACAAGCAATTAAAAAGCACTTTTTTTTTTAAAGTATTTTTTTTTATTCCAAGAGAATGGGGGGGGGGTCTGAAAATGGGGACTGGGTAGGGGGACAACAGGGGTCATTGCGGAGGGGGCTTGGTGGTGGGGGAAAGAGGGGTACTGGGAAAAGGGGAGGTCCCACTTCCCCCTCAACCTCTTCCTCCCCCCTCCTTCCCACCTCCATCCCCACTCTCTCCCCCCTCAATCCCAACCTCCATCACCACTCAGCCCCTAACTCACCCCTCCCTCCTTCCCTCCATCCGACCCTCCCCCACTCCCTCCACCCTTCCACCCCTCTCCCCCTCCTTCCACCCTCCCTCCCCCCCTCCCGGTTACAATGGAAACCCTACGGGGACGGGCCCAACGGGGAAAGAGGGGTACTGGGAAAAGGGGAGGTCCCCTCCCTCCCCCCTCCCTCCCCCCTTCCCCCTCCCCTCCCCCCTCCCCTCTCCCTCCCCCTCCCTCCCCCTCCCCCCTACCCCCCTCCCTCCCCTCCCCCCTCCCTCCCCTCCCCTCCTCCCTCCACACCTCCCTCCACACCTCCCTCCTCCCTCCCTCCCCCCTCCCGGTTACAATGGAAACCCTACGAGGACGGGCCCAACGGGGAAAGAGGAGTACTGGGAAAAGGGGAGGTCCCCCTCCCTCCCCTCCCCCATCCCCTCTCCCTCCCCCTCCCTCCCCCTCCCCCCTACCCCCCTCCCTCCCCTCCCCCATCCCTCCCCTCCCCTCCTCCCTCCACACCTCCCTCCTCCCTCCCTCCCCCTTCCCGCCCTCCCCTCCTCCCGGTTACAATGGAAACCCTACGAGGACGGGCCCAACGGGGAAAGAGGGGTACTGGGAAAAGGGGAGGTCCCCCTCCCTCCCTCCCCCCTACCCACCTCCCTCCCCTCTCCCTCCCCCCCTTCCCTCCTCCCTTCCCTCCTCCCTTCCCCCCTCCCCTCCCCCCTCCCATCCCCCCCTCTCCCCCTCCCTCCCCCCTATCCCCCTCCCTCCCCTCTCCTTCCCCCCACCCCCCCTCCCCTCCCCCCTCCCTCCCCTCCTCCCTCCCCCAACCCTCCCCCTTTCCTCCCCTCCCGGTTACAATGGAAACCCTACGAGGACGGGCCCAACGGGCCCACTCGGTCTAGTATAATACTAAAACTCTGCGGTCCAACATTCCGTATGTATATACGGAAGATTCCGTATGTATATACGGAAGATTCCGAAGATTTCTGTCCATAACTTACAAACCCTGCTCCTCCCAGACGGTACACCAAAGCGCTACGATTTTTGTACCGCCGTATTCACCATTAACGTGGGCAACTGTTGTAAGTACTTTCGTTCAAATTGAAGCTACCTTTTTAAAGCTAGAGAGATATTAAAGTTTAAATTTTCATTTCTAACACTTTTCTTGAAGGGTCCAAACCCTACTCCTCCCAGACGGTACACCAAAGCGCTACGATTTTTGTACCGCCGTATTCACCATTAACATGGGCAACTATTGTAAGTACTTTCGTTCAAATTGAAGCTACCTTTTTAAAGCTAGAGAGATATTAAAGTATAAATTTTCATTTCTAACCCTTTTCTTGAAGGGGCTTCAGTGCGTGATGTCACAATGGCACCCGTGCACCAATGAGAGATCAGCTCGGTTTTAAATTTACATCTTCAGCTTGTGACGTCACAATGCTTGTGTGAGATTGTTGCAACATTGTTGCGAAAAGCAACTGCCAGTTTTTTAAAGTTGTGCAAGTCACTTAACATACACAGATCAGCATGGGGCCCCTATTCCCTCCCTCCCCCCCTTCCCCCCTCAACCCCTTCCTCCCCACTCCTTCCCACCTCCATCCCCACTCCCTCCCCCCCTCCTCCCCAACTCCCTCCCCACCTCCCTCACCCCTCCTCCCCTAACTCCCCCCCCCTCCCTCCTTCCCTCCATCCTCCCCCCCTCCCTCCACCCTTCCATCCCTCTCCCCCTCCCCCCTCCTTCCACCCTCCCTCCCCCCCTTCTGGTTACAAAGGAAACCCTACGGGGACGGGCCCAACGGGGAAAGAGGGGTACTGGGAAAAGGGGAGGTCCCCCTCCCTCCCCTTCCCCCCTCCCCTCCCCCCTCCCCCTCCCCCCTAACCCTCTCCCTCCCCCTCCCCTCCCCCCTCCCCTCCTCCCTCCACACCTCCTCCTCCCTCCCTCCCCTCCTCCCGGTTACAATGGAAACCCTACGAGGACGGGCCCAACGGGGAAAGAGGGGTACTGGGAAAAGGGGAGGTCCCCCTCCCTCCCCCCTTCCCCCATCCCATCCCCCCTCCCCTCTCCCTCCCCCCCGTTCCCCCTCCCCTTCCCCCCTCCCTCCACACCTCTCTCCTCCCTCCCTCCCCTTCCCTCCCTCCCATCCTCCCAATGCTTGTTTGAGATGGGTGCTACATTGTTTCGAAAAGCACCACTAACAGATCGCAGTGAGAAGCACTATGTGACCGTGAATGTTTCAAAACAAGCACTTAAAAAGCACTTATCTTTTTTTAAAGTATTTTTTTTTATTGCAAGTCACTTAACATACACAGATCAGCATTGGGCCCCTATGCTCGTGGGCCACCGGGGCAAGTGTTTCGAAAAAAGCACTGAGAGTGTGTCTGGGGGAGAGAGAGAATGGGGGGGGGGGGGGTCTGAGAATGGGGACTGGGGAGGGGGACAACAGGGGTCGTTGCGGAGGGGGCTTGGTGGTGGGGGAAAGAGGGGTACTGGGAAAAGGGGAGGTCCCACTTCCCCCCTCAACCCCTTCCTCCCCCCTCCTTCTCACCTCCAACCCCACTCCCTCCCCCCTCCCTCCCCCCTCAATCCCAACCTCCTTCACCACTCAGCCCCTAACTCCCCCCCTCCCTCCTTCCCTCCATCCCACCCTCCCCCACTCCCTCCCCCCTCCCTCCACCATTCCATCCCTCTCCCCCTCCCCCCTCCTTCCACCCTCCCTCCCCTCCCGGTTACAATGGAAACCCTACGAGGACGGGCCCAATGGGGAAAGAGGGGTACTGGGAAAATGGGAGGTTCCCCTCCCTCCCCCCTCACTCCCCCCTCCCTCCCTTCTCCCTCCCCCCCTCCCTCCCCCTCCCCTTCCCCCCTCCCTCCCCTTCCCCCCTCCCCCTCCCTCCCCCTCCCCCCTACCCCCTTCCCTCCCCTCTCCCTCCCCGCCTTCCCCCCTCCCCTCCCCCCTCCCTCCCCCTCCCCTCCCCCCTCCACACCTCCCTACTCCCTCCCTCGAAAAGCAACTGACAGAAGCACTAAGTAGCCGCGAATGTTTCAAAACCAGCACTTAACCGCGAATGTTTTTTTAAAAAGCACTTAACCGCGAATGTTTCAAAACAAGCAATTAAAAAGCACTTTTTTTTTAAAAGTATTTTTTTTTATTCCAAGAGAATGGGGGGGGTCTGAGAATGGGGACTGGGGAGGGGGACAACAGGGGTCGTTGCGGTGGGGGCTTGGTGGTGGGAGAAAGAGGGGTACTGGGAAAAGGGGAGGTCCCACTTCCCCCTCAACCTCTTCCTCCCCCCTCCTTCCCACCTCCATCCCCACTCTCTCCCCCCTCAATCCCAACCTCCATCACCACTCAGCCCCTAACTCACCCCTCCCTCCTTCCCTCCATCCGACCCTCCCCCACTCCCTCCCCCCCTCCCACCACCCTTCCACCCCTCTCCCCCTCCTTCCACCCTCCCTCCCCCCCTCCCGGTTACAATGGAAACCCTACGGGGACGGGCGCAACGGGGAAAGAGGGGTACTGGGAAAAGGGGAGTTCCCCTCCCTCCCCTCCTCCCTCCCCTCCCCCCTACCCCTCTTCCCCCCTCCCCCTCCCCTCCCCCCCTCCCTCCCCCTCCCCTCCTCCCTCCACACCTCCCTCCACACCTCCCTCCTCCCTCCCTCCCCCCCCTCCCGGTTACAATGGAAACCCTACGAGGACGGGCCCAACGGGGAAAGAGGAGTACTGGGAAAAGGGGAGGTCCCCCTCCCTCCCCCCTTCCCCCTCCCCTCCCCCATCCCCTTTCCCTCCCCCTCCCTCCCCCTCCCCCCTACCCCCCTCCCTCCCCTCCCCCCTCCCTCCCCTCCCCTCCTCCCTCCACACCTCCCTCCTCCCTCCCTCCCCCTTCCCGCCCTCCCCTCCTCCCGGTTACAATGGAAACCCTACGAGGACGGGCCCAACGGGGAAAGAGGGGTACTGGGAAAAGGGGAGGTCCCCCTCCCTCCCTCCCCCCTACCCACCTCCCTCCCCTCTCCCTCCCCCCCTTCCCTCCTCCCTTCCCCCCTCCCCTCCCCCCTCCCATCCCCCCCTCTCCCCCCTCCCTCCCCCCTACCCCCCTCCCTCCCCTCTCCCTCCCCCCTCCCCCCCTCCCCTCCCCCCCTCCCTCCCCTCCTCCCTCCCCCTTCCCTCCCCCAACCCTCCCCCTTTCCTCCCCTCCCGGTTACAATGGAAACCCTACGAGGACGGGCCCAACGGGCCCACTCGGTCTAGTATACTACTAAAACTCTGCGGTCCAACATTCCGTATGTATATGTGTATGTACGCAAAGATTCCGAAGAGTTTCTGTCCATAACTTACAAACCCTACTCCTCCCTGACGGTACACCAAAGCGCTACGATTTTTGTACCGCCATATTCACCATTAACATGGGCAACTATTGTAAGTACTTTCGTTCAAATTGAAGCTGCCTTTTTAAAGCTAGAGAGATATTAAAGTTTAATTTTCATTTCTAACCCTTTTCTTGAAGGGGCTTCAGCGCGTGATGTCACAATGGCACCCGTGCACCAATGAGAGATCAGCTCGGTTTTAAATTTACATCTTCAGCTTGTGACGTCACAATGCTTGTGTGAGATGGTTTGCAACATTGTTGCGAAAGGCAACTGCCAGTTTTTTAAAGTTGTGCAAGTCACTTAACATACACAGATCAGCATGGGGCCCCTATTCCCTCCCTCCCCCCCCTTCCCCCCTCAACCCCTTCCTCCCCACTCCTTCCCACCTCCATC